>NC_137931.1:44006179-44052760 GCF_963969265.1 Rhamphochromis sp. 'chilingali' | reverse complement strand
ACTGAGAGTTGTAAACTGACTCAGTGCTGGAGCAACTGATGTGACCGTTTTCAGGAGCCTCAAGCAGCGGGCATCGAACAACTGTTGTAAAGGACAGAAAGATGTGACTTTCATGTCATTAAAATACAAATGAAGTTGTGAACAACTAGTAATCCAAGTAAAATGGGTTCACATGTACCTGTGCAGATTGGTGAACTGGAGGTCCATTGGCCTGGATGTGTACACTCCATGCTGTGTGCACCTTGCAGCTCATGTCCTTCATCACATGTAAAATGACAAACCATGCCAAGTGGATGGGGTGTGTCATGACTAAGAAATGAAGACAGAGAAGGGCTGCAGCTTATCTGACCATTTGTTGGGACCTCTGGAGCAGGACATCCTTTTGCTACAAAAGGGAAACAAAAGAGTAAAATATTACTAATATGTCATGACATAATCAATCAAAGAAAAAAACTGGAGTAACACTGTTTGTAGTAAATATTGATATAATTATGCTTTCAGACCTTTGCATGTAGGTATGTTTTCATTCCACTGTCCGTCCTCAGAACACTTGATGGTGTTTGCTCCCTGCAGTTCAAAACCTTCTTCACAGCTGAAGCTGCAGGTGGAGTTTGGTCGCAGTTCAGTCTCAGATTCACTGCACTGCATGATGAGGGGAGCTTCTCTCTCTGGATTCTGGCAAAGGATGGCTGACACAGAAACATGTGTATTTTATTGAACGTGTCCTCATGATATAGAAGATGGTGGGTTATACTTTTCGTGTTCCTCTTACCTTCACAGTGAGGAATCTGCTGATTCCATGTACCTCCTGATGTGCAGGTCACTCTACTGGCTCCCACTAAATGGTAACCTTGGTCACAACTGAAGCTGCAGGTGTTTTTGTAGCTGAACCTCGTATCAGCATCTTCTCCACAGCTGACAAAGCCATTTGTCAAGTTTTGCAGCGCAGGGCACTGAACAGCTACAAAAGAGAGAGGCAACAGAAGGAGTTAAATGAAAGCTTTTATTATAATCATCATGCAAATCATCCCCCAAATAACAAAAACTACACAACGATGAAAGGTAAAAACATGTGGCCGTACCAACACAGTATGGCTGGGATCCATTCCAATTTGCTGATGCTTCACATTGCAGAGATGGAGATCCAGACAGTACATAACCTTCATCACAGGTAAAAGTACAGGTGGACTGATAGCTGAATGAGCCCAGAGGATCGGAGCATTTCATGGATCCATGTGTCGGCTCTGACATCTTCTCACACTGAATCACTGTAGACAACAGAGGGGAATAAAGCATTACGCCATGACTCCATCACTGTGTAGAAAATAATAAAAGTAACAAAAAGTAGTAGCAATATTATAAGCTATTAGCACTTAAACTCACTTTCACATGTAGGGGGTTTTTCTGACCATTTTCCTAAGGAAGTACACCTCAAAGGTCCTGGCACACTCAGCTTGTATCCTTCCTCACAGGAATACTGACACAAGGAGTCATAGGAGAAACTGCCATACTTGTGAGAGCAATTTACATGTCCTTTATCTGGAACAACCACTTCACCTTTGTTACACTGCACAACTGACAACAAAAAAACAACAACACAGTTGGATATTAATTAAATCCTTTACATGACTTAAAATATGTATTTAAACTACGCTATCAGATTTTTTCTCACCTTGGTCACACTTGTGTCCAAAAAAACCTTCAAAGCAATCACATTTGTGGCTGTTGATGGTTTCAACACACTCTCCGTGGAAACAGGAGTCAGTCTTACAAGCCGCTGGAAAAAGCAGAGGTACTTCTATAAAGGTTGGTAAATATACTAAAACAATATGTCAGAAACATCATTTTTAACTTTCAGATCAGTAGATCACCTATTAAAGAACAGCAACACAGCAGCAAAAATTAGTTTTTCAAGAGTGTGATTTTTGCTCACCTGTGTAGCACAGAGCAGTCTTTGATTTTGTACATCTCTCGTCATTCCACTTGCCTGGTTCTTTATCTCTTTTAATATACATCTCCACACAGTCCTCATGCATGCCTGTGTTTTTGTCACCCTCGTTATTGTTCGGTTCTCCTTTTGCCCAGTTGGTTGCTTCTTCTGTCAGAGGCTTGTTGGTTCCTACCCAGGTCCAGACATTATTAATCCTACGAATCCCAATCCAGTAGTAGCCATTTTTCTTGGGCAGCCAGTTGTTAAGATGCTCAAGCTCCTCCTGGTTCTGGATGGCCACCATGTCCGTGTAGTGCTCCTGGCACCAGCTTCGTGCATCATCCCATGTCATTGCGTTGTCCGAGTAGAAGTAAGACCAAGACTCTACACTAGTCCACATGCACAGCACTTAAATAGAGACAGTGACATATAGTAGATGTAAATGGGGAGAAAAGGAGAGATTTAAAAAAATTCTATTAACTAATTTGCTCTCTAATGAGTGTTTTTAGTATTGGGTGCCTTTGTCCCTCCCGTATATATTCTTCATCCTGTATAAATTTCTCTTATTTGTTGTTTATTTTTGCTGTCTTACTATTTATATTTTATTCCTGCACACTTGGTGTGGAGCACCCACAATTTTGTCATACATGTACAGTGAACACAGGGCAATCCTATTCTAGCTGGTTCTAAAACTTTTTATTGAGACGCTCAAGGCTCTTCTGGCAATAAATGTACATACTTGAACAAATAACGGCGAAGTTGATCCATGAGGCAGAGCTCTTATATCCATGGGTTAGTCCAAAGAAGGAATCCTGTAAAAATAATTTAAAGGTGCATTAAATTAAAACCAAATTAATGTACATTAAAATGAATAATATTTAAATTGATATCCCTTCCACTCACCATTTTAAATGATATGCCTGATAAACTCCAGAAGGCACTTGATTCTCTAGCTTTCAGCCTTAGTATGTGTAGGGATGATTCTCTGCGTTATGCACTGGATTTCCAGGTTTTATACGCTTCTCTAGTGTCATTCAGGAAACCTGGAAGGTTTCCATGGAATCCCCCCCAATACTGCTCCATTCCACAAAAGGCTTTAAAAACATTTCCTGCACAAAAGCATTGGCTGGTCGTTCTCAGTACTGAACTCCCAGGATGACTTTTAGGGTGAGATGGGGCTTACTTGGCTCTGCAACAATGCAGCTAATCGGGGTGACAAATGGGGTGACTGCATGTTCATGCTACTCCCACTGAAATTGTTGTGTTTCTAAGCTAGACACTGTGTAACGATGATAAACAGTCAAAACTATTTTTTTAAACTTCGACATCTGAAATATTAGTTTTTAAAAATTATCAGTTTCCTGTTGCCGTACATTAATGTAGAGGAAGAGAATAGCTCCAAGGTCTGCTGGCTTGATAGATGAGTTGGGGTGTGCCCACCAACAGAAAGCCAAAAAGCAGGAAAAGATTAGACCTTTAGACCCAAACAGATAAAAACAATGGTTAGAGCCTTGATCTGGATGGGGAAAGGTTTGCATGGAATTGCCGAAGATGAAAATAAAAAGAAAATATATTAATTTGAGAAAGAGGTCGGTTCTTTGGTTCAGGTTTATAAAAATATATATACATACACACTACAAAAGTCAAAGTTTGGACACACCATCTCATTTTAATAGTTTTTCTTTATTTTCCCTACTTTCTACATTGTAGATGCATGCTGAAATCAAATATCTGAAGCAAGATATATAGAATTATGCAGCAAAGAAAAAATCTATAAATAACTCCAAATATGTCTTATATTGGCAGCTCGGTGGCACGGTGGTTAGCACTGTTGCCACACAGCAAGAAGGTCCTGAGTTCAATTCCAACATCAGGCCGGGGTCTTTCTGTGTGGAGTTTGCGTGTTCTCCCCGTGTCTGCGTGGGTTCTCTCCGGGTACTCTGGCTTCCTCCCACCGTCCAAAGACATGCAGCTTGTGGGGATAGGTTATCCAACATTGTCTGTCCAAGATAAAGACAATGTTGGATAACACCTCCCACCCACTCCATGACATGTTGGTCAGTCACAGGAGCTCGTTCAGTGAGAGACTGAGATTACCGAAAAGCACCACTGAACGACACAGGAAATCATTCCTGCCTGTGGCCATCTCCCTGTACAACGCATCCACTTAACACACTGTTTGCTGCTACAACTACACATGTTTCTTTTCCAAATATTTATTTATAAGTGACTTATGTATGTATGTATGTATATATATATATATATATTGTACTATTCTTAGTTAGCGTATTGTCTGTCTTGTCTTAATGTTGGTTTAAAATGGAGCACTGTAACAAAAAATAATTTCCCCCAGGGATCAATAAAGTATTCTGATTCTGATTCTGATTCTGATTAATTGGATAATCCAAATTGTCACTAGGTATGAATGTGAGTGCGAATGGTTGTCTGTCCCTGTGTGTTGGCCCTGCGACAGACTGGCAACCTGTCCAGGGTGTACCCCGCCTCTCGCCCTATGACAGCTGGGATAGGCTCCAGCGCCCCCCGCGACCCTGAAAAGGATAAGCAGAAGCGAATGGATGGATGTCTTATATTTTCGTTTTCTGAAAGTCTTTGTTGACAGCGCTTCAAACCCTTGGCCTTTTCTCAATGAGTTTCATGATGTAGTGACCTGAAATGCTTTTCACTTCACAGGTGTGTCTTGTCAGGGTTCATTTGTGGAATTTCTTGCCTTCTTAATGGGGTTTGGACCATCAGTTGGCTTGTGCAGAAGTCAGGTTGGTACACAGCTGACAGCTCTATTTGGAAAATCGGAATTCATATTATGACAAGAACCAATCAGCTAATGAAGAGAAATGACAGTCCATCATTATTTTAAGAACTGGAAGTCAGTCAGTCAGTCAGTCATTTGAATATGTCCCCAAGTGCAGTCGCAAACAGTGTGACACAGAAAAGGTGAACGGATGGTCTCTACATGCATGGTTCCCACTGTGAAGCATGCAGGAGTGATGTTGTAGGGGTGGTATGGTGGTGACACTGTTGGAGATTAATTCAAAATTAAAGGCAAAAAGAACCAGCGTGGCTCCCACAGCATCCTGCAGCAACATGCAGTCCCATCCAGTTTGCGTTTCGTTAGACCATCATTTATTTTTTAACAGGACAATTGTTATGATATTTTGATACCACGGTAAGCATTTACAGGATATTGTTTTATACAGGAAAACTGTTACTCAATAAGGCCCATATACTAGTTGTTTTTCTCTTTCTCTGTGACCCAAGAATTAATGTGTAGGACTCACAAGCTGGTACCCCAAGGTCGAGAACACCACAGAGATGAGACCACTTCCTTACTCCCATCCTCCCTTTTTCTTTATCTCCTGGAAAAGGCTCGTTAAAGGCTAGGTGGTTTGTTTCAGAATTCACTAATGAAAGAACTCTGTATTTTATGTCTAGGAGTGTATTTTGCTGGGATGATCATAAATTATAGCTGAACTGATAAACTACACAAGGGATACTTTGCTCAGAAGGCAGGAAGACGTTTCCTTATTTAGTCTGTACCGGTTTGAACTGGGAAAGCCGACACACGAACCTTTTTTTCTCTATATAAACTGCTGTGTATCAAATAAACCTTTGAGTTGATTCTGGGAAAGCAATCTGAACAGTTTCTGTATCACTTTGTTCTCCTAACTGCTCCCGATATCGTAACTAACCCAGCTGAACGGCATACCTGAGTGTTACTTTAAATAATTAGGAATCTTATAAGGAAAGGACAAAACTCTGCTTATCGCTCACGCCACGGAGGAAACCCGGGACGGCAATTTCCTTCAACAATGACCCCAAATACACCTCCTGGCTGTGTAAGGGCTATTTGACCAAGAAGGAGAGTGATGGAGTGCTGCGCAAGATGGCCTGGCCTCCTCAGTCACCTGACCTAAACTCAATCGAGAAGGTTTGGGATGAGATGGAGCGCAGAAGGAAGGCAAAAGGGCCAACAAGTGCTCAGCATCTCTGGGAACTCCTTCAAGACTGTCGGAAAATCATTTGAGGTGACGACCTCATGAAGCTCATCGAGAGAATGCCAAGAGTGTGCAAAGCAGTAATCAGATCAAAGGGTGGCTATTTTGAAGAATCTACAATATAAAACTTTGTGAAATGGATATAAATTTACGCTACCAGAGAATGGACTGGGGGAGTGGGAGAACATCAAGAGCTGTTATTTTTTAATGTGTTCCAGTTTACGAAAAACAGCATATCTCTTTTTGTGGCACATAAAAAGACAAACTAAGAATAAAAAGTTAGTAATTTTGTGCGGTTAGTGGTTTGTGCAACTCAGAAATATAACAACAATCCTTGGAAACTAGAATGACGCTGACAGTTGTATTTTCACATGGTTTCCATACAGTATGCAATAACACTAAAGGACTAATGTTTGCACAAGATTGCAATTTACAACCTAAAAGTAATAAATGCTAAAATAACAGTCAGGAAAGAGCTTCGGGAAAGGAAAAGGTGTAGCGACAGATTCTTTCTTGTTACTGCATTTATTTCTCATTGTTCCACTTGGTTATGTCTCTCTTGGGGTGATCGTGGCTCAAGAGTTGGGAGTTCGCCTTGTAATCGGAAGGTTGCCGGTTCGAGCCCTGGCTTGGACAGTC
This sequence comes from Rhamphochromis sp. 'chilingali', assembly GCF_963969265.1. Taxonomy (NCBI): domain Eukaryota; kingdom Metazoa; phylum Chordata; class Actinopteri; order Cichliformes; family Cichlidae; genus Rhamphochromis; species Rhamphochromis sp. 'chilingali'. The sequence goes on along the minus strand of NC_137931.1, from coordinate 44,046,178 downwards.
TCGGTCGCTGTGTCCTTGGGCAAGACGCTTCACCTGTTGCCTACTAGTAGTGGTCAGAGGGCCCGGTGGCGCCGGTGTCTGGCAGCCTCGCCTCTGTCAGTGCGCCCCAGGGTAGCTGTGGCTACAATGTAGCTGCCATCACCGGTGTGTGAATGGGTGGATGACTGGATGTGTAAAGTGCTTTGGGGTCCTTAGGGACTAGTAAAGTGCTATACAAATACAGGCCATTTATCTCTTCCTTGCAATGTATCTCCACACAGTCCTGAAAGGGTATGTTATCTGGCTCTGCAGGTACCCAGTTTGGAACCTCATTAGGTGCAATCTGATGATGATGTATCTGATATCCTCATGTTGGTGTTGTTCCTGCATCACCATAATTAATGTTGGTCCAGGTTTAACACTGCAAGTTACTAATCATATTTTTGTGACGTCATAGTTTTGCAACATGGAAAAAACACCCTGCTATTGTCCACTCAGGAAAACATCCAACAAAGGTTCAATGTTAGGGTTGAGGGTTAGGATGTAAACATCATTAGGGTTAGGGTCATGGGGCTATCGCTAGGGTTATGAATATGGGGTTTGGGTTTGGTGTGATGATGTTTCCACCAAATGGCAAAACAGTATTATCTTCCCACCAGGGACTTCGCCAATGATCATCATTGTAATATCATTTCTTCCACAGCTTCCTTCCAGGAAGGGTGTCACTCAACCACCAATAGCACTCTGAAGACACATAAACACACAGACACAAAGTACCATGATATTTATATTGTATTTATTCACATTTATTTTTGAAAGGACTGTACAGAAATATTGTATATAACATATACTGATAAAGAGATGCTATAGGAAATTACATAATTTACAACATATTAAACAGAGCCTTTACAGCTGCAACGTATCAGACAAAATCCCCCCAAAATAAACCTCTTATTTTTTATCATGCAGTCATAAAGCATGGTATATCAGTCTGACACTACTACTGCCATCATAATAATTTCATAATAATAATAATAAGAAGAAGGATTTACTGGAAAGCAAAGAAACAATAAGTCAAACCATTAAATGGTTGAAGCTCAGACAGTTTGTTTTCAGTGTTTCTCAATTTTCACTTGAGCAGTTATGGTATCTGTTATCAGGACAAGCAGAGTGGAAAATTCCACAGTTGAGGGCAAAAACAAGTGATGTACCATCTGTAATGTATTGTACTAAAAGTACCAATGTGCTGCTGCATGTACCACTCTTTGGATGGGCATTTTGAATGTGATATAAGTATGTGGTAGTAGTGCTACTGCTCTGGTCATTGGTAATAATAAACTGTAATGATTTTATAGAATTGGAATCAATGTAGCAGCCTTGATTTTTGTTAGTATTTACTGCTATATCTAACTATATCTAAAATTTTAATTTACTACCTGCACAAGCAAGAGCCCAGTGTTGTCACACGTGATGGCAGCTAGGAAAATAGCAAGAAAAAATTCAGGACTGCAAAGCTCATAACCATAGTTTAGGGTGGGGACATAGATCGACTAGTAAACTGACAGCTTTGCTTTTATGGACAGCTCTCCCTTCACCATGCAGTGCAGTGTCCACATCACTGTAGCCATGATCCAAATCCATCTGTCAATCTCCCTCTTCCCTCTCCTCTAACCTGTGAACAAGACCTCTGTGATATTAAAGGTCTTCCACTATGGGCAGCAACTCAACATTAACCCAAAGTGAAAACTCAACTGTTTTCAGGCTTTTTCAGGGCCATATGACTCAGACTTGGAAGAGTTCAATCTTATTCTCGCACTTGGCCATGAACTGCTCCAGTGTAAGACCACCACCTCATGAAGAAAGCAGGACTACATCACCCACAAGAAGCAGAGATGAGATCCTGAGGCCACCTTGGAAGAAACCTTCAGCTACTAGGCTCCACCTAGAAATTCTGTCCATGAAAATTATGAACAGAATTGGTAACAAAAAGAGCTGCTTTGGCTGAATCCAACACCCACTGATGTTGACTACAAATAATTGGCACACAAAACAAACTTTGGCAACATTTGCGCACAAATGAAATGGCTTATATCAGACTATTTATCTATCTAAAGTAAAAATCATCGAAGAGTGCATGACTTTAGGATGCTTTGAGCAATAGCCAGATCAAGTCCATATGAATTATGTAATTAAGTAATGCACTGAATTACTTTTCAGAAGAGAAACAAATAATATATAATTCATTACTGTTTTTTGAGTAATGACCCCGACACCGGTTGGTCCATGTGTGTCACGGTACCGGGTCTGTGGCCCAGTGTTTTGTGTGTGTTTTAGTTCAATTCTTTGATTATTGTTATTCATGGGTTTTGGTTCTGCTTGTGTTATATTTTTAGTCCGAGGATTTTGGTCTCAGGGTCTGCGTCTTTGTGATTTTCTCGTGTTTCCTGTTTTACTTTGAAAGTCTGTGTCCTATGTCAGTGCTTCCCCTTGTCTCATTATGTCTTATTAGTCCCAGCTGTGGTTCCCTCCTGTTTCCCATTCTCTCATTACTCCCTTGTATATTTAAGCCCTGTGTTTTCCATTCCCTTTTCTTGTGTTGTACCACTTCCATGTGCTTTGTGTTTCCTTGCACCTAGTTTCTAGCGTCCCAGTTTCTAGTTTCCTAGTGTTTATGTTCCTTGTCCATAGTTTCTAGTTTTCTGCTTTTGAATTTTGTTTCTAGTATGTGTTTGCTACAGCGCAACAAAGCTTCCTTTTTGAGTTCATCCTTTCGTGTCTGTGAGTCCTGTATTTGGGTCCTACATCCTACCTGCCACACAACATAACCTGCCAATGTGTTGTTATTTCCAGTCTAAGTTCAACTTTTATTCGTGGGGTTTCTGATGAATACAGTCAAGAAATACAAGAAACAATATTTCTGTGGTAGGATGGAGACTAGGTAGTAATTCTTTTAGTTTTGGATCACCGCCATGACTGTGGATCTGGCACCACTGCCTGGCCTGGGTTCAGTTCATTGTTTTGATAGAGTAATAATATGTTTAGAACTGAGTTGTCTCAGCCAACAACTACCTGGAAACATTCAGAACAGCTGTTAATGTAATAATTAAGTGGAAGATGTGACAGAGTTCCAACTTATTATTGTCCTAATCTTTCCCCAGCAGCCACACATTTTGCTAGTGTTGGCATTAAAACCCACCAAAGATAAGGATAAGTGTCCAATTCATTTTTAATTAGCAATATGCTGAACAAGGAATTAAAAAATAAAATATGTAACAAAATGTTCTCTGGATGATTTTTTTTAAATGAATTCTTCTTAGTTTTTCATGTATACCACAACATTTCCAACCATCTAGGACTGAAAATATAACATATCAGTTTTAAAGTGTAATGGTAACTTAACAAAACACAACGTTATACACACAAGATTCACACGATGCTATATAATATTTACAAAAACATGGATAATGCCACCTTCCCAGCATTTGCATTAAGTTGTAGAACAATATGTTCAATTTAAAACTCCCTTTTGGAGGAAATATATGTCAGCACATTTTGTTTGAAAAATTCAGCCAAATATGATCAAGCCTATAATATAATCTGCAAATGTCACATCCGCTCACTTCTTGTGACACTGGGTTTACTTATTTTATACTCCTTTTAAATTAGTATATATGATTCATATTTTCACATTGCTGTTTTGAAATATATACTGTCTGTAGTTGTCTACAAAGAACAGAAATGTCTTCTACATCAGGCTGTCACTGCTTTTTGTAGCTCTGTAGAGGAGCCTCTATGTCAGAGTTGCTGTAATAAAAGAGAGAAGAATATAAGCAACTAAATTCAACAAACTTAAAAAACAGTTTTGAAAAGAGGTGAAACCTAACCTGCTGAGTTCATACATAACTGATTTGGTCTTCAGTTTTTTCAAAGTCAACATATTCAGAAACACAGCAGAGAACACAACAAACTTCAAAAGAAAGATGAAGGAAACAAAGAGGTGAATCCTTCTCTTACCTGCTCAGCTCATATGCGTCAGCTTTCTTCTTCATTTTTTTCAAGAGCCACAAAGCCATAAACACACCAGATAACAACGCAGTAGCCCCTGTTGCCACACCAACAGTAATTGCAGCTACTGGAGCAGGAGCTGTGGAAACATTGTAAAACGTGAATAATGTGAACTTTTGAACAGAGATTTGTAAGTGTGCACATTTACATTTTGTGTACCATTTGATCTGTTGTTGCTCATTTACCTTGACAGGTGGGTTTCTCTGCAGTCCAGTTGCCATGATGACCACATGTCAGCAGCTCAGGTCCTTCTAATGAGTAGCCTTGGTCACAGGTGAAGGAGCACTGAGAGTTGTAAACTGACTCAGTGCTGGAGCAACTGATGTGACCGTTTTCAGGAGCCTCAAGCAACAAACATGTAACAGCTGTTGTAAAAGAAAGGAAGATATTGCATATTGAAAAAGTGATCTCACCTGTGCTCGTAAGATTCTGAACATGCAAATGACGTTTTGAACAACAAGTAATCCAGGTAAAATGGGTTCACATGTACCTGTGCAGGTTGGTGATCTGGAGGTCCATTGGCCTGGATGTGTACACTCCATGCTGTGTGCACCTTGCAGCTCATGTCCTTCATCACATGTAAAATGACAAACCATGCCAAGTGGATGGGGTGTGTCATGACTAAGAAATGAAGACAGAGAAGGGCTGCAGCTTATCTGACCATTTGTTGGGACCTCTGGAGCAGGACATCCTTTTGCTACAAAAGGGAAACAAAAGAGTAAAATATTACTAATATGTCATGACATAATCAATCCAAGAAAAAAACTGGAGTAACACTGTTTGTAGTAAATATTGATATAATTAGTCTTTCAGACCTTTGCATGTAGGTATGTTTTCATTCCACTGTCCGTCCTCAGAACACTTGATGGTGTTTGCTCCCTGCAGTTCAAAACCTTCTTCACAGCTGAAGCTGCAGGTGGAGTTTGGTCGCAGTTCAGTCTCAGATTCACTGCACTGCATGATGAGGGGAGCTTCTCTCTCTGGATTCTGGCAAAGGATGGCTGGCACAGAAACATGTGTATTTTATTGAACGTGTCCTCATGATATATCAGGATCAGACTACTTTAATAATCCCTAAGGAAATTACGTGGGTTACAGTTGCTCCAAGACAGTAACAGTAACAGACTAAACTATTTAAATAATACAATATGTTACAGAGTTTACAAATTTAAGAAATAGCATTAATAAATACAATCACTGAATTATAAATATGAAGAATATTACAGGGGTGGAATATATATAACTGACATTTGACTAACCTGTAAACTTTGTCATTTGTTATTTTATTTGCTATTTTACTTTGGTATTTTACTGAGCGTGTGCAAAAAGGGTGATAAAACATAAAAACACAAATTTCCGCTGTGTGACATGCACACTTACACACTTTTTACTTCAAAATGTTCACATTAGTCATATTTCATAATGTTTGTATTGCTCCCTCTTTATAACCCACCCATTTTCTATATAATGTGGACATTGTGGAGAACGATTAATACCTTGGAGTACACTTAGACAATAAACTGGACTAGGTTAAAACACCACTACACTTCACAGGAAGGGCCAGAGTTGTCTCTATTTTCTGGGGGGTCGGAGGTCTTTCAACATCTGTCGGACAATGTTTAGAACTTTCTATGAGACTGTTGTGGCCAGTGCCATCCTCTATGCTGTTGCATGCTGGGGCAGCAGGTTGAGGGTCGCAGAAGCCAACATACTAAAAAAACTGATCTGCAAGGCCAGTAATGTTGTGGGGATGGAGCTGGACTCCCTTAGGGTGGTGTCTGAGAGGCGGATGTTGTCCAAGATAAGGACAATGCTGAATAATACCTTCCACCCACTCCATGACGTGCTGGCTAGTCACCGGAGCACATTTAGTGAGAGACTGAGATTACCAAAGACTACCACTGAACGACACAGGAAATCATTCCTGCCTGTGGCCATCTCCTTGTACAACTCTTCCATCTAATACACTGTGAAACTGCAATAGCTTCAATCTGTGTATTGGTACATAGTGTTGATTTTATTTGCATGATTTTATTGGGATATTTATATTGCATGTTTGTTTATTGATATTTATACTGCATGGTTTTATCCTCATGTTTATATTTGTGTTAACGTTATACCATGTTCCTTTAACCCACTGTGGACTAAACAGACAATTGTAGGCACCTGTTAGGTGGGGGCGTTCCCCAAGGTGGCCTATCAGCCGCCAGGTTGACCTGTTAAAGGGGATGGTGAGCACAGAGACAAAAGAAGAGAGAGTGACGCACGAAAGGTGGGCAGGAGAAAAAGGAGCGCGTGCAAGCCCGCACGTGTGTGGAAGGAACTGCTGCCTGACTGTGGGGTGCCGCGAGTCGTTCGGCGATCCACTCCCAATGCAGGAACGGCAACAGTGGGTGGCGATGGCTGCAATGCACAACAGGGCAGGGATGCCCTTCTGCCTGCATCTGACGGTGAGACGAGGGAGGCCGTGTTCAGGTGTGGAGTGGGGCGGGACTGTGCGGCGACGCGCTGTCAGGAGGAGACAGGTCTGCGATAGGAGCCCCCTCCCTGGTCTGTTGCTGACGAGTTTCCCCATCCCGGAAGAGAAGTTCCTCTCCTGTCTCTTTCATATAAGGACCACTCGCCCATGTGTGGCTGGACTGTGGGATTATGGGACTATGGGAGGGTAATTTTAGCATATGGAAAACATTCATTTAGCCTTGTTTTAATATTGTATAGTTATTTCTGCCGGCAGGGTTTTTAGCGGGTTGCAACACTATTTTTATTGTATACGGGGAATTTTATCTTGTATTTGTGACTCTGGCTGTGTTTTTTTTATGGAAAGTAAATGGTGTTTGAAGCCAGCTTAGTTTCTGTGCCCTGAGCGCTGACCCGCTCACTCCCCTTGTCGCTTGTATGTATAAAGAGGTGGTGGTGAAGATTTAGGTCCACCAGTCTTAGCGGCTACATGCATTTAAAGTTCTTGTTCTATTTGATTCACATTTGTTCGTTTACCTTGACAGGTGGGTTTCTCTGCAGTCCAGTTGCCATGATGACCACATGTCAGCAGCTCAGGTCCTTCTAATGAGTAGCCTTGGTCACAGGTGAAGGAGCACTGAGAGTTGTAAACTGACTCAGTACTGGAACAACTGATGTGACCGTTTTCAGGAGCCTCAAGCAACAAACATGTAACAGCTGTTGTAAAGGACAGGAGGATATTGCATATTAAAAAAGTGATCTCACCTGTGCTCGTAAGATTCTGAACATGCAAATGAAGTTGTGAACAACAAGTAATCCAGGTAAAATGGGTTCACATGTACCTGTGCAGGTTGGTGATCTGGAGGTCCATTGGCCTGGATGTGTACACTCCATGCTGTGTGCACCTTGCAGCTCATGTCCTTCATCACATGTAAAATGACAAACCATGCCAAGTGGATGGGGTGTGTCATGACTAAGAAATGAAGACAGAGAAGGGCTGCAGCTTATCTGACCATTTGTTGGGACCTCTGGAGCAGGACATCCTTTTGCTACAAAAGGGAAACAGAAGGAGATCAATAAAATATATCATAGTTAAAGAGACTTAAAATAAAAGTGCTACAATGGGTAAACACTGTTTGTAGTAAATATTGATATAATTAGTCTTTCAGACCTTTGCATGTAGGTATGTTTTCATTCCACTGTCCGTCCTCAGAACACTTGATGGTGTTTGCTCCCTGCAGTTCAAAACCTTCTTCACAGCTGAAGCTGCAGGTGGAGTTTGGTCGCAGTTCAGTCTCAGATTCACTGCACTGCATGATGAGGGGAGCTTCTCTCTCTGGATTCTGGCAAAGGATGGCTGACACAGAAACGTGTATTTTATTGAACGTGTCCTCATGATATAGAAGATGGTGGGTTATACTTTTCGTGTTCCTCTTACCTTCACAGTGAGGAATCTGCTGATTCCATGTACCTCCTGATGTGCAGGTCACTCTACTGGCTCCCACTAAATGGTAACCTTGGTCACAACTGAAGCTGCAGGTGTTTTTGTAGCTGAACCTCATATCAGCATCTTCTCCACAGCTGACAAAGCCATTTGTCAAGTTTTGCAGCGCAGGGCACTGAACAGCTACAAAAGAGAGAGGCAACAGAAGGAGTTAAATTAAAGCTTTTATTTTAATCATCATGCAAATCATCCCCCAAATAACAAAAACTACACAACGATGAAAGGTAAAAACATGTGGCCGTACCAACACAGTATGGCTGGGATCCATTCCAATTTGCTGATGCTTCACATTGCAGAGATGGAGATCCAGACAGTACATAACCTTCATCACAGGTAAAAGTACAGGTGGACTGATAGCTGAATGAGCCCAGAGGATCGGAGCATTTCATGGATCCATGTGTCGGCTCTGACATCTTCTCACACTGAATCACTGTAGACAACAGGAGAAAAAACATCAGTCCACGACTCCATCACTGTGTAGAAAATCATAACAATCAATAAAATATAGCATCTCAGAATTTCAGTAGCTACTGGGTAATGTCTCATCTCTTCATTTATCTTGTTACTGCAGATTTCCAACTCACATTCACACAAAGGTGGCTTTTCTGACCATTTCCCTGAGGAAGTACACCTTAGAGATTTCTGCACACTCAGCTTGTATCCTTCCTCACAGGAATACTGACACAAGGATTCATAGGTGAAACTACCATACTTGTGAGAGCAATTTTGGGATCCTTTTTCTGGGGCAATAACTTCGCTTTTGTTACACTGCACAGCTGAAAACAAATAAAACACACAATTAGATATTAAATCCTTTACATGACTTAAAATATGATTTAATCTAGGCGGTCATTTTTTTTCATACCTTGGTCACACTTGTCTCCAAAAAACCCTTCAAAGCAATCACATTTGTGGCTGTTGATGGTTTCAACACACTCTCCATGCAAACAGGAGTCAATCTTACAAGCCGCTGCAGAAAGCAAACATGCTTTCATAAGTCTTCTTAATTATATGCAGAGATGAGCAGTAACGCAGTAACTGCTGAGTCTTTGATTTTATTTATTTTTTGCTGTGTTTTACTTGCATCTATTTCAAAGACTGAGTGTAAACACAAAAAAATATTTTATTTTATGTGCTGGAATGTGCAGAAAATGGGTTTAAATGTTAAACAAATTTCTTCAAGTCAAACATGTTTGCATATAAATAACTTTTTGCTTGATGCAATGTGCAGAAAGTTAAAAGATTAAAACTAATAAAACAAATTTTAAAAAGAGCCTTTCCATTTGATTACATTTTATATGATGGATTATGCATAAACAATAGAATTGGGCTGAAAGGTCTATTGTTGTATTACCTATTCAGGTTGTGTATCATGTTTTTCAAAAGTAACTAAGTAACTAATTACTTTTGAAAATAAGTAACCAGTAAAGTAACGGGATTACTTTTTTGGAGACTTAATCATTAATAAGTTACTAATTACTTTTTCAAGTAACTTGACCAACACTGATTATACTACAAGAACATGTCAAATAAATAATTGCAAGCTTTTAGATCATTGAAAATATGAACAAGAATATCAAACATGAAGCAGCTAAAACAAGCTGCTCTAGTATGTTAGTCCCAAACTTTTGCTAACCTGTGTAGCACAGAGCAGTCTTTGATTTTGTACAACTCTCGTCATTCCACTTGCTTGGTTCTTTATCTCTTTTAATATACATCTCCACACAGTCCTCACTGATCTTTGCATTTTTGTCACTCTTGCTGTTGTTCGGTTCTCCTTCTGCCCAGTTGGTTGCTTCCTCTGTCAGAGGCTTGTTGGTTCCTACCCAGGTCCAGACATTATTGATCTTACGGATTCCAATCCAGTAGTAGCCTTTTTTCTTGGGCAGCCAGTTGTTAAGATGCTCGATCTCTTCCTGGTTCTGGATGGCCACCATGTCTGTGTAGTGCTCCTGGCACCAGCTTCGTGCATTTTCCCATGTCATTGTGTTGTTTGAATAGAAATAAGACCAGCACTCTACACTAGTCCACATGCACAGCACTAAGGATAGAGAACAGCAATATTTATTAGATGCAAATGTAGTTTAAAAAAAAGGATGGATTTTTTAGAAATTATTTGTAAAGCTTTTTAATTAACTAAAGGTGTGGTTGCATTAAATATACATACTTAAGCAAATAAAGGCGAAGTTGATCCACGAGCTCTTATATCCATGGGTCTGAATTAGTCCAAAGCAGGAATTCTGTAAACATCATATAAAAAAAAAGTTCATTAAATTAAAGCTGAATTGATTTTTACTGAAATCTGCCCTAAAAAGAACAATATTTAAATTGATACCCCACTCACCATGTCAAATGGTATGCCTGATAGCCTACAGTAGATGTTTGACTCTGTGGGTTTCAGCCTCATATGTAGGGATGAAAGTATTCTGAGTGTTATGCACTGGATTTGCTGCTTTTATGTTCTTCTCTTGTATCATCCAGGAAACCTGGAGGATATCAGTTGAATTCCCCCCACCCCTCCAATACTGTCCAGTATTTCGTCATTCCACAGAAGGCTTTAAAAACATTTCCTGTTCAAAACGTTTGTGTCGTCTTACTCAATCAGCTCATAGTGTTCATCAGTCTGTAACTCACAGGTTGAGTTGACAACAGACAACAACCTTAGCTGAGTGATATTTTTAAAAAAAATGTGTAAAAATTGCAATATTCTTCACAGTTGATAGATTTGCATTTTTAGGTGCTCTGGTGAAGACAAAACAACTCACTGAACATTTTGTAAAATTATTTAAATGTACAGCAAAGACTGTGTGAAAGGGTGGAGTAGCTCAGGACAAACGCCTCATTTCAACACTGACCTTACTTTGGTAAGTTTCTTTCCCTGGAGAAAAAAAAACAAAGAAGTTGATTTCTTTTGAGGTATACTGCAATAAGATTTCATTTTATTTATTTTATTTCTTCAACACATAATTGAGAAAGTAACTGACTTTGTCAGAAGATGGTAGAGAAGCTGTTTAGAGTCTGAAGAAAAAAGAGAGAGAAAAAAGTACACTCATACAGTGTGGTATGTCGATGTGACTACTGCTGCTAAGGACCATGGCCTCAGACTTTGATGCTCATTCTCATTGTTTAACAATTGGATGTGAACTTCTCCAGCCCAAGCTGGATGAAACCAACAGGGCCACACCAACCACAAAAAGCAGAGATGAAATTCTGAGGCCACCTGGGTGGAACCCTTAAGTCTGCACCGAGAAATTCTGTCCAGAAAAATTATGAATCAAAAACAAAGGGGACAAAGGGTAGCCCTGGCAGAGCACTCATGCCCAACATCCATCAATAGTGAGTCCAACTTATTACTGGCAATTGTGCACTCACTGAATGCCTTATATCTAATTACCTTACTAAAAAAAAACGATAAAAGACTGCATAACCTCAGAGCATCTAAGTGGCTAGAAAAGAATTCAATGCAAAATCCAGATCAAAAGGTAACTAATGTATAGTGGCTGTGCAGAAACGCTGTTGAGTGTGGTTCCTGAACATGGAAGGACACTTTCATTGGAGTTTTGTAAAGTTTGTAATATATTATTTAATTTAGTTAAGTCTGTTACTGTTATTATCTTGTAACCATATAATTTCCTCAGGGATTAATAAGTGTTCTGATTCTGATTAAAATAATAAAAACAAACTGTGATTTTTCCATATGTTAACACAAAGGTTCCAAGGACGTCTTTGAGGCTGCCTCTAATGTGTATAAAAATACAATACCAGCAACCAGCAGGGGGAGATAATATATTTAAATCCACTGAGTCGGTAGTAAGCTAAAAACATATGAAGTACAAAGCCTTTAAAAAGACATTATTAACACACACACACACACACACACACACACACACACACACACACACACACACACACACACACACACACACACACACATATATCTTCTGCTTATCCTTTTAGGGTCCCTTGGGGGAGGGCTGGGGCCTATCCCACCTATCTTAGGGCAACTATTTGCACTCACATTCACAACTATGGGCAATTTAGAGTTTCCATTTAACCGATCCCCACTAACTGCATGTCGCAGTACCCACACATGAACACGGACAGACCATGCAAACTCTACAAAGAAAGATCCCGGCCTGATGGTGGAATTTAACTCAGGATCAGCGCAACAGTGCTAACCACCACACCACGTGTGCATAGTATTAACAACATATTAAACAAAAACTTTAACTTACTGATATTTAAAACAGCATCCAGAGCATGTTTGAATCTACCTGTTACCACTGCATTGTAATTAATATTAGTAACTGTACAACTGTTCTAAATAAGACTTGTTGTTTATAGTTGTGTATCACATGATGGACTGGCTTCTTCAGGCAGCCTGTGAATAACATGAAAAACAAAAAGAAAGCTCTCAGCATTTTCTTTTTTGTTCATTCTTTGAATTTCTTTTTTTTATTGCTAGGTTGGCAAAGGCTGTGTGGAAGGGTGGAGCAGCAACGCATAATTTCAACACTGACCTTACTTGGGTAAGTTTCTTTCTCGTGAGAAACAAACAGAGATATTATCACTTTTGAGGGGTGTTGCAATGAGATTTCATATGCTCTCTTACTTCTATAACATATACTTGAGAAAAACTGAGTATGTTTATGTTTTATGTAGCAAAAACAGATGCAGCAGAAGGTAAAAATAGCTCCACACTTGACTGCAGCTAATAGAGTCTGTTTATAGTCTAAGGGGAGAAAAACCAAACAAAAAAAACCCAACATGCAGTGACAGTAGCATGACACTAGTATTGCTGATCGTAATAACCTAGAATGAAGAAAAAACACGATCCAATTGTCAGCCTTCATATTTAACTTGCTTTCCAACAACATTTTACAAACATTTACACAATTTTATGAAATTACATGCACAAGTATGTCTTGGGCCACTTCAGACCTCTGTGTGTCTACAAATGACAGCTGGTGAACCAATCATGAGAAAGCCAGGGTTACGCTTAACCCGACAGGTTGTGTTGAATGTCTGATTTACCTTCTGAGCAGCTATGGTATCCATTTTCTGACTGATCCAGAGAAGGGCATTACACAGCTAAGGGCACAAATGGGTTATGCATAATTTAATGTAATATAATCGAACAGGTTTCTAATATAAAAATAACAGATTTCAAAGTATTTGTATAGCGTTTTTCTAGTCACACTGACCTCTCAAAGCGCTTTATACCAGCAGCAACATCTAATAATAGGTTCATACTTTAATCTATACATTTTTACTTATGAAGGAGTGTAGAATCACCACTTCATCTGACTAGTATTTCTTCGGACTGTGGAAGGAAACCCACACAAGCACAGGAAGAACATGCACAATCCACACATAAAGGTCCCAACTAGGATTCTAAATAGGAACCTTCCTACTGAGAGGCGATACTGCCAATCCACGTATTGTCATCAGAGCTCTGACAATGTGATAACTGTAACAGTACTACGACGAGCCCTGTTCATGCTAATAACTTATAATGATTCACTGGAAGCAGGATCGATGCGGCAGAGGAAAAAATATTCCTCGCTGGAATATTGAATTACCACGTTAGTGAGAATCCCGGCTTATAGATTCCTGTCCGATATCGTGTACCTTCAGTGATTGCTTCCCTTCCTGGCTTCAGATTCTTGGACCCTTCCTTTTCCCTGCTTATTGGAAGATTTAGCGTGAGCTGAGAGCGTGACCGGAGTGTGAGGAACGGCTGAGACCCCGCGAGTGTGGAGCACCTGTCCTGACTTTGAATGGCAGCTCTTTGCCAATTTCAATACTAAACTGCTCACGTTTGGCACCTTTCTCTCTCAAAACCATGTTCACAGTTATATTGTTGATAGTCTCCTGGCATCTCCCATCTTCACATGATGTTGCATTACACTGGGTTTTAAGAAAAAGCTCACCAATAAAAGGTCACTTATCACTTCAAAACTCACACAGATTCTTGTTTTTCTTTGTACAGAAGACTGTGTCTTTTTCCTTGATGACTGATATAAAATCATTAGTTTTAGGATAAGATTTATTGAGTTTATCCCATCAAATTTACTTTGGGAAATTGCTCTGTCACAATAGTTAAACACAAAAATAAAAATGGTGGAATGGTGTATAGATCAGTAAAATAAGATATAAACAAATATACAAGCATATAAAAAAAACTTAATGAAATAAATAACAGAATGAATATTTTACAAGGTAAAACTACTAATCTATGCAACAAAAATTGTGATACACTTCTATCATTCAACTTCCTTCTATTTTTTCCTGAGTTAGTGTACATCTCCACACACATATCTGTAGAGTGGATATTATTTGATTCATACAGGGCCCTTGAATTGTTACTGATCCACGTGCTGTTATTATCTGTCATCTGCACCAGAAAAAAATAACAACAATAGTTAAGACTAACAGTACTTCTCATAAGTAACAATGAAGATCATGATGAAAAGGACTGAATAAGAAAATCCTGACTTATTTTTATAATAACACCATAAAATGCTCTGTGAACCTGTAAACACAAGCTGCTACTTCAGTTAAACATTTGCTTTTCTAATCAACTCAAATATAAACAAAAAAGGTGTTACAGCAGTAAAATAAGTGTGTTTTTTAAACACAATTAAAAATCAGTGTCAGGCTTTTGTAAGTTTCCCTTTTTTTTTATCATACAATAAGTGGATGTTGTCACCTTCAGCCTTATGTAAGACATTAGGTCCTTTTCCTGTACCACTAAAGTGCTTTCACAGATAACAATCAGTTTATTAAAACAAACAATCAGCAATGGGGAAATGAAATACACAGGAATACAGTTCTTCCTTCCTTGAATAACTGCTAATGACCTTCATGAGAGAGAAGAGAGAGGTCTGAGCATTTTCAAAAGACATTCTTGTTTAGCCCTTAAAAAAAACACACGGTGGCAGAAGGTCATTGTGAAACTGCAAGATCAGGTTGATGATGGGCAGAACTGATGAGTCAAGCTTAAATTCTGGTTCCACATGAGCCTGGAATAGATCCTGCTTGGCTACGCATTTACAGCAATGTGGTGACACAGCTGAACTGTTATTATTAGTCCTGATGAAGAAAAGTGAATGTGCCAACAGCAAACAAAGACATTTGTCTTCATATTTTTTCCAAAAAGGTTTATTAGGTTTGCATATATTCCAGAATTTCATAAAACATCAACTGTAAAATTTCATAGTATAAAAAAACAGTGAAGGTAAAAGAAAACACAACTTTACACATAAAAACAATAAAATAAAAATTCAATTCGAACTATCCTATTCTAAAATAAATAGTAAATAAATACATTATATAAATACAAATTATTCACATTTGTGCAGCTAAATGACAATTCACACATAACGTTATGTAACATTTATGGTGACATGAATCGTGCCACCTTTCCAGCATTTTCATGAAGTTGTAGAACAATATGTTCAATATGAAATTCCATTCTGGAGGATATACATGTTGTAACAACATTTCAGAGCAATTGCAGATCTTTTAAAAGTTTCAGGAAAATTCAAATGTCACATTATGTCACTCCTTGTCACATTTAGTATGGCTGTTTTTTTCCCATCTGTTATGCTAGTGTATATGATATGTACTTTTTGCATTTCTGTGGAGAAATATACAGCTGTCTGTAGCTGCCTTAGAGGAAGAGAAGTGTCTTCTATATTAGGCTGTCGGTGCTGTTTTTGTAGCTCTGTGGGGAAGACTCTATGTCAGAGTTGCTGTGAAAAAAGAGAGGAGAGGATAAGACAACAAACTTCAAAAGAAAGATGAAGGAAACAAAGAGGTGAATCCTTCTCTTACCTGCTCAGTTCATATGCGTCAGCTTTCTTCTTCATTTTTTTCAAGAGCCACAAAGCCATAGACACACCAAATAACAAGGCAGTGCCCCCTGTTGCCACACCAACGGTAACTGCAGCTACTGGAGCAGGAGCTGTGGAAACATTGTAAAACGTGAATAATGTGAACTTTTGAACAGAGATTTGTAAGTGTGCACATTTACATTTTGTGTACCATTTGATCTGTTGTTGCTCATTTACCTTGACAGGTGGGTTTCTCTGCAGTCCAGTTGCCATGATGACCACATGTCAGCAGCTCAGGTCCTTCTAATGAGTAGCCTTGGTCACAGGTGAAGGAGCACTGAGAGCTGTAAACTGACTCAGTACTGGAACAACTGATGTGACCGTTTTCAGGAGCCTCAAGCAACAAACATGTAACAGCTGTTGTAAAAGAAAGGAAGATATTGCATATTGAAAAAGTGATCTCACCTGTGCTCGTAAGATTCTGAACATGCAAATGACGTTTTGAACAACAAGTAATCCAGGTAAAATGGGTTCACATGTACCTGTGCAGGTTGGTGATCTGGAGGTCCATTGGCCTGGATGTGTACACTCCATGCTGTGTGCACCTTGCAGCTCATGTCCTTCATCACATGTAAAATGACAAACCATGCCAAGTGGATGGGGTGTGTCATGACTAAGAAATGAAGACAGAGAAGGGCTGCAGCTTATCTGACCATTTGTTGGGACCTCTGGAGCAGGACATCCTTTTGCTACAAAAGGGAAACAAAAGAGTAAAATATTACTAATATGTCATGACATAATCAATCCAAGAAAAAAACTGGAGTAACACTGTTTGTAGTAAATATTGATATAATTAGTCTTTCAGACCTTTGCATGTAGGTATGTTTTCATTCCACTGTCCGTCCTCAGAACACTTGATGGTGTTTGCTCCCTGCAGTTCAAAACCTTCTTCACAGCTGAAGCTGCAGGTGGAGTTTGGTCGCAGTTCAGTCTCAGATTCACTGCACTGCATGATGAGGGGAGCTTCTCTCTCTGGATTCTGGCAAAGGATGGCTGACACAGAAACATGTGTATTTTATTGAACGTGTCCTCATGATATAGAAGATGGTGGGTTATACTTTTCGTGTTCCTCTTACCTTCACAGTGAGGAATCTGCTGATTCCATGTACCTCCTGATGTGCAGGTCACTCTACTGGCTCCCACTAAATGGTAACCTTGGTCACAACTGAAGCTGCAGGTGTTTTTGTAGCTGAACCTCATATCAGCATCTTCTCCACAGCTGACAAAGCCATTTGTCAAGTTTTGCAGCGCAGGGCACTGAACAGCTACAAAAGAGAGAGGCAACAGAAGGAGTTAAATTAAAGCTTTTATTATAATCATCATGCAAATCATCCCCCAAATAACAAAAACTACACAACGATGAAAGGTAAAAACATGTGGCCGTACCAACACAGTATGGCTGGGATCCATTCCAATTTCCTGATGATTCACATTGCAGAGATGGAGATCCAGACAGTACATAACCTTCATCACAGATGAAACTGAACACCATGCCAGCTGGATGGGTTGCCTCATGACTAACAAAAGAAGACAGAGGAGGGTTGCAGCTTATCTGGCCATTTATTGGGACCTCTGGAGCAGGACATCGGTTTTCTAAAACAAAACAAAAAAGAAGAAGAAAGAAAATTATTTAGTAACATTTTAGAACATAATCACACAAACACTGTTAAAATGTTATGATGAGTAAAAAGTGTTTTCAAATAAATATTGATATAATTAGTCTTTCAGACCTTTGCATGTAGGTATGTTTTCATTCCACTGTCCGTCCTCAGAACACTTGATGGTGTTTGCTCCCTGCAGTTCAAAACCTTCTTCACAGCTGAAGCTGCAGGTGGAGTTTGGTCGCAGTTCAGTCTCAGATTCACTGCACTGCATGATGAGGGGAGCTTCTCTCTCTGGATTCTGGCAAAGGATGGCTGACACAGAAACATGTGTATTTTATTGAACGTGTCCTCATGATATAGAAGATGGTGGGTTATACTTTTCGTGTTCCTCTTACCTTCACAGTGAGGAATCTGCTGATTCCATGTACCTCCTGATGTGCAGGTCACTCTATTGGCTCCCACTAAATGGTAACCTTGGTCACAACTGAAGCTGCAGGTGTTTTTGTAGCTGAACCTCATATCAGCATCTTCTCCACAGCTGACAAAGCCATTTGTCAAGTTTTGCAGCGCAGGGCACTGAACAGCTACAAAAGAGAGAGGCAACAGAAGGAGTTAAATTAAAGCTTTTATTTTAATCATCATGCAAATCATCCTCCAAATAACAAAAACTACACAACGATGAAAGGTAAAAACATGTGGCCATACCAACACAGTATGGCTGGGATCCATTCCAATTTGCTGATGCTTCACATTGCAGAGATGAAGATCCAGACAGTACATAACCTTCATCACAGGTAAAAGTACAGGTGGACTGATAGCTGAATGAGCTCAGAGGATCGGAGCATTTCATTGATCCATGTGTCGGCTCTGACATCTTCTCACATTGAATCACTGTAGACAACAGGAAAAAAAACATCAGTCCATGACTCCATCACTGTGTAGTAAATAATAATATAATTACAAAAAAAAAAGTAGCAATATTACGAGCTATTAGCACTTAAACTCACTTTCACATGTAGGGGGTTTTTCTGACCATTTTCCTGACCCCGTGCACCTCAGAGGAGTCTGCACACTCAGCTTGTATCCTTCCTCACAGGAATACTGACACAAGGAGTCAAAGGAGAAACTGCCATAGTTGTGAGAGCAATTTACATGTCCTTTATCTGGAACAATCACCTCACTTTTGTTACACTGCACAACTGACAACAAATAAAACACACAGTTAGATATCAAATCCTTTATGTGACTTAAAATATGTATTTAAACTACGCTGTCATTTTGTTTTCTTACCTTGGTCACACTTGTCTCCAAAAAACCCTTCAAAGCAATCACATTTGTGGCTGTTGATGGTTTCAACACACTCTCCATGCAAACAGGAGTCAATCTTACAAGCCGCTGGAAAAGACAGACATGCTTTTAGAAATTTTACCTATTATAGTAAAATAATGTGTCACATAATTAATCTTAATTTTTTAATCTGCTCTAGTATGTTAGTCCCAAAATTTTGCTCACCTGTGTAGCACAGAGCAGTCTTTGATTTTGTACATCTCTCGTCATTCCACTTGCCTGGTTCTTTGTCTCTTTTAATGTACATCTCCACACAATCCTCACTGATCTTTGAATTTATTTCTCTCTCGCCATTGTTCGGTTCTCCTTTTGCCCAGTTGGTTGCTTCCTCTGTCAGAGGCTTGTTGGTTCCTACCCAGGTCCAGACATTATTGATCTTACGGATTCCAATCCAGTAGTAGCCATTTTTCTTGGGCAGCCAGTTGTTAAGATGCTCAATCTCTTCCCGGTTCTGGATGGCCACCATGTCTGTGTAGTGCTCCTGGCACCAGCTTCGTGCATTTTCCCATGTCATTGTGTTGTTTGAACAGAAATAAGACCAGGACTCTACACTAGTCCACATGCACAGCACTAAGGACAGAGAACAGAGATACACATTAGATGCATATGTGGCAGAAAGGATGGATTTTAAGAATTTCTCTTTGGTTGTAAAACTTGCAAGAGTTACACTGATGTTTCTGCTTGCATCAAAATTCTTTACCTAAGCAAATGAAGGTGAAATTCATCCATGAAGCAGAGCTCTTATATCCCCAGGTCTTAAGTAGTCCAAAGCAGGAATCCTATGAAAATAAAATCACAAAACAAGTTAAAATACATTTACAGCGTGCTATCATCATTAAATATAAGATAAAAGTGAAATAATGTTCTCTGAAAAGATTGATATTTAAATTACTAACCCTTCTACTCACCATGTTAACTAATATGCCTGATAGCCTACAGAAGATTGTTGATCCTTCCGCCTCAGTATATTTAAGGATAAAATGATTCTGAGTGTGATCCACTGGACTGCCTCCTCTTATATATGACTCCATCCTCCTACAGGAAGCCTTTCAGCGGAATTTCCCGCAACATTTCCCAATGCTGAATTCCACAGAAGGCTTCAGGATCATTTCCCACAAGAAAGAAAAAAGACAAAAAGAAAACTTCTATTGTCTGTCATCATCAAAAAAGCATTAAATGATATTAACTTAAACAAATTCAAATAAATTCAATCAATATAAGTATTGATAACTTTATATGCTGCAACACTGGCTGCCAGCTGTGTTCACACATTGTCTGGTCCTACGGAATCAGAATCTGAAATATCAGTTTATAAAACTGTTGGTTTTCTGTTGTCTTATGTTGAAACAGAGGATGATGATTTTCAGTGTGCTTGCCAAAACAGTTTGGATCTGGGTCAGCTCCACCGAGAGGAAACCTTTAGACCCATAGGGATGGAAACAGTGAGTAGAGCATTGATCTTGACGTGGAAATGGTTTGCATGATTAAAAAACGGGGAAAATATATTCATTAGAGAATAAGGTCAGGTCTTTGGCTCAGGTTTATAAAAATATTTGTAATCCTTTTCAGGTTAAACAAAGACACCGAAGTTTGTCATGAACAAGCGAGGGACATATTAGTAATAATCTAATTATAAATGGGTGGATATTATGAGGTACCGGGGAGCAGACTGGGAGACTGGGAAAACATCAAATGTTGTTATTTGTGATGTTTTTTTGTTTTGTTTTTTACAATGTATTACAACTGATGTATTTATTTATTTATTTGTGGTGAACATAAAGATGAACCACAGATAGAATATTTGTAACTGTTGCATAGATACTGGTTTATGCCATTTAGATAAAACAGGAATGAATAATGTGAGGAGAAAAATAAATATTATTCATAATGAATAAGTTGTAATAATTCATCTCTCAAAGAGTTACCTATCGTGTTAGAAAAGTCAGAGTTATTCAGAATGAATTATCAGAGTAGTCCTGCGTTGTTCCTTACTGTTTTGAATATGTCGTATCTGTTTCTATAAATAAGGATGAGTAATATCGTCTTATCTGTCTTTAGTTACTCATTATTGTCACTACATTTACACTTATTCATAAAAAGATAAAGGACATTATTTATCCTTCTGGAATTGAGCCACTGGTAAATTTTGTGTTATCATTTTGGCCAAAGCTTCCTTTCAGGAAGGCTTTCACTCATATACGCACACCCCCACACAGACACATGCATACACAGTAAGTCCTTGTGACTCATTTCATGTGAGAGTATAGTAAAGGATCACATCCTGACTTTAAACCTACACAATTATAAAGTTAAATTTATGCAATAGGTCAAATGTGACATTCCTCCAAAATCTTTGTCCATATCAACATGATGTCGTCACCCAGTTGCTGGAGACTTGTCAGCTGCACATCCATGATGTAACTCTCTCTAAAATGTGCTCTTTTGAGTTGAGAACCGGTGACTGTGGAGGCCTTTGGTTACAGGGAAATTGTCAGGTACAAGAATTTCAAAACTTACTTTTCATGCTCACATTTCTTTCTTGTGAAGAGTAAATAGAGCTATGGATTATTCTGGACCTGTTTTGCCATAAACTTGCACTGAATCTCTTAGCAATAGTATTGCTGTTCTAGTCAGTGGTAATAATATCTCATACTGAGTCACTAGAAGTAGAATCAGTTTACCAGAGATATAAAAAAAAACCCTAACAGCACTG
Source organism: Rhamphochromis sp. 'chilingali' (assembly GCF_963969265.1). Taxonomy (NCBI): domain Eukaryota; kingdom Metazoa; phylum Chordata; class Actinopteri; order Cichliformes; family Cichlidae; genus Rhamphochromis; species Rhamphochromis sp. 'chilingali'. The sequence continues at coordinate 44,024,611 of NC_137931.1, read as the reverse complement.
AACCGTCAGCCTTAGTCAGAATTATTTATCATTATCTTTAAATGAAGTGAATGCATAAGTTCAATGAGGAGAATTTGTATTCACTCATCAGCCCTGCATGGGTATTCAGGTATGTTAAAATTATGTAAAAAAAACAAACAAAATAATGATGAAAAGTACAAGTTATTGAAATATGTAGAGCATGTTGTGTGGAAAGAAATATTTTAAAAACATTCAGACATCTGAAAGTGTGTATAAGGATGTATAAATATGCCAGGATGACCTGACTTAACTAACTGTGGTAGTTTCCTCAGTTTATACTGTCCTTTACTAATAATAAATTACTAATAACTTTGACTTGCTATTCTTTGCCCATTCTAATAGCCATCTGCTCACCTGTTTGGCTTTTTTTTCAACCTGGGTAATTATGAACACCCCCCCCCCCCCCCTCCCCCAAACAAAGCATGATTAAAATGCTTGTTATTAATACCAAAATAATATTTCCTGTTATTCCTTTTTTCAGATAACAGCCTTATCCTTTGCCAAGCTGCATACAAATGAATCAAGTTCAGGAGAAGATATGATATTCTTAATAAATCCCAAAGTTGGTAAATTTAATAGTTACAGCAGTTAAAGATGTGACAAATAATTATACAAATATAAATGTTCAATGAAAGTGATATTATGACAATCATATGACAATTTAAAATATTTCTAAATCAACAAAATAAGAACAGGATTTAAAATGGTGCAAAATTTTGTATAGGAAATATCAAACTTTAAAATAATCTTCACCACTTGATGTTAAATTGCTGCATTTCCCATCATTCCATTCTCCTCAGTTTCGTCCTGAGTTAGTTTACAAAAAAAACAAAAAACACTGCGGCTATTTGGCTCATTTGTTGCTGATGAATCATTACCGATCCGTATGCTGTTATTCTCAAACTGTGTCCAAATTTCACTCTTGTGTTTTTTGGGGAGTGGAATCCAGAAATACAGGGAGAAAATATCCTTTGCAGCAGGATAGAGACCAGACAGTCATCCTCCTCTTGGTTTCAACATCATGTCTGTGAATCTGGCCTGGCACCACTGTCTGGCCTGGGTCCAGCTCATTGTCTTGCTGGAGTCGTGATGCATCCCGCAGACAGTAGTCTCATCCAAAGAATTATCTGAAAACATTCAGAATAATTCATAGTGTGATGATTATAACATGTAACAGTGTTGCATGTTCCATGACATCAGTCACACATTTTGCTAGCATCAAATCTAAAACCCAAAGATAATATCAATAATTTATATCAACCTTAATCCTATATTATTAATCTGTTGCCTACCCAAGGTGAAAGGTGGATATATTTACATCCATTATGATGCATATTATCATTAGAAATGACTGATGAGAAAATGTCTCATTTACTCAGATGTTATGTTGTTTGACAGAAGCTGCTGCTGAAGTTAAATCTTTGCTTATCTGATCAACCCAAACATAAGATAAGAAAGTGCTGCAGCAGTAAAAATAATTGTGCGTCCATTCAGTGCATCTAAGGGTCATTGCCAGGTTTTTGTAAGCTCTCATTTTTACATTCAGGGCAGCCTTAGCATAGAATAACTCGATGTTCACAACATGTTGTCATATTCAGCCTTATGTAAGATATCTGACCCTTTCCTGTCCCACGAAAGTGCTTGCACAAATGACACTCAATTAAAACAATGGATAGAATACCCAGAAATATAGCTTTTCCTTCCTACCTCTCACTTTTCAATTTTATTCTGCTTTGTCATGTCCTTTATGATGGAAAGGTTGCTGGAGAGACAAAAGGTCCAGGCAGCTTTCAAAAGAGGTTCTTTCTCAACCTCTAAAAAAAGTCATGGTGGCAGAAGGTCATTGCTAAAACTGTGAGAGTCGGTGCATGTCGTGCAGAATTGATGAGCCAAGTTATGAAAGCAGACGGCTTCAGACCCTGCTCGGCTAAGCATTTCTATCATTGTGGTGACAAAACTAATGGAATATTTTTATTGGTCATTATAACAAAACATGGAAGTGCCAAAATCTAATTTTTTTAAACAATATTTATTTGTTTTGTGTGTACATGAGAACATTACAGTTACAGTGGCTCAGTAAATAAAAATAAAAATATAGCTTTGTACAAGCAAACACCTGAATAAACATTCACCACAATTTTCTTTTAGAAAATAAATACCACATAAATACTAAAAAGAATTCACAGGTATGCAGGGAAATGGCAGCTTACATGTTATGTGACGTTTAAAGTAACAGGAATAGCCACATTTTCCCAGCATTTTCATGAAGTTGTAGAACAATATGTTCAATATAAAATTCCCACTGGGAGGAAATACATGTTGAAACAACATTTCAGAGCGATCACAGATCTTTTTACAGTTTACAAAGGGATACAATGATTCAGTGGATGTGTCTAAATAAGCTCTTTTTCTTACATTGGCTTTGCCTTATTAGAGTGTTATACTAGTGCAAATAATATGTTGTGCAATAATGTGGTAAAAATTTACAGTATTCATATTTGTTTATTAAGAATATCAGAGATTTCTATATTAGGCTGTCAATGCTGTTTTTGTAGCTCTGTGAGGGAGACTCAGTGCTGCTGTAATAAAAGAGAGAAGATTAGCACTGAAATTTCAATAAACTTAAAAATAAAGAAAATAAAAATGGTTAATCCTTCTCTAACCTGCTCAGGTCGAATTTGGTTACATTCTTCTTCATTTTTTTCAAGACCCACATAGCCATAGACACACCAGATAACAAGGCAGTGCCCCCTGTTGCCACACCAGCAGTAACTGCAGTAATTGGAGCAGGAGCTGTGGAAACACGGTGAAATGTGAATAGCGTCAAACTTTGAACTGAAACTTGTTATGTTAAGTTTATGCATTTTAACTTCTTGTTCCCCTTGTTCTGTTGTTGCTTATTTACCTTGACAGGTGGGTTTCTCTGCAGTCCAGTTACCATGATGACCACATGTCAGCAGCTCAGGTCCTTCTAATGAGTAGCCTTGGTCACAGGTGAAGGAGCACTGACAGTTGTAAACTGACTCAGTGCTGGAACAATTGATGTGACCGTTTTTAGGAGCCTCAAGCAGCGGGCATCGAACAACTGTTGTAAAGGACAGGAAGATGTCACTTTCATGTCATTAACATACAAATGAAGTTGTGAACAACAAGTAATCCAAGTAAAATGGGTTCACATGTACCTGTGCAGGTTGGTGATCTGGAGGTCCATTGGCCTGGATGTGTACACTCCATGCTGTGTGTACCTTGCAGCTCATGTCCTTCATCACATGTAAAATGACAAACCATGCCAAGTGGATGGGGTGTGTCATGACTAAGAAATGAAGACAGAGAAGGGCTGCAGCTTATCTGACCATTTGTTGGGACCTCTGGAGCAGGACATCCTTTTGCTAAAACAAAGAAAAAGAAAGAAAGAAAGAAAATTAATCAGTAACATATAAGAACACAGACACTGTTAAAATTGCTATGATGAGTGAAAGGTGTTTGCAATAAATAGTGATACAACTAGGCTTTCAGATGAATGATGGCTGACACAGAAACATGTGTATTTTATTGAACGTGTCCTCATGATATAGAAGATGGGTGGGTTATACTTTTCGTGTTCCTCTTACCTTCACAGTGAGGAATCTGCTGATTCCATGTACCTCCTGATGTGCAGGTCACTCTACTGGCTCCCACTAAATGGTAACCTTGGTCACAACTGAAGCTGCAGGTGTTTTTGTAGCTGAACCTCATATCAGCATCTTCTCCACAGCTGACAAAGCCATTTGTCAAGTTTTGCAGCGCAGGGCACTGAACAGCTACAAAAGAGAGAGGCAACAGAAGGAGTTAAATTAAAGCTTTTATTTTAATCATCATGCAAATCATCCCCCAAATAACAAAAACTACACAACGATGAAAGGTAAAAACATGTGGCCGTACCAACACAGTATGGCTGGGATCCATTCCAATTTCCTGATGATTCACATTGCAGAGATGGAGATCCAGACAGTACATAACCTTCATCACAGATGAAACTGAACACCATGCCAGCTGGATGGGTTGCCTCATGACTAACAAAAGAAGACAGAGGAGGGTTGCAGCTTATCTGGCCATTTATTGGGACCTCTGGAGCAGGACATCGGTTTTCTAAAACAAAACAAAAAAGAAGAAGAAAGAAAATTATTTAGTAACATTTTAGAACATAATCACACAAACACTGTTAAAATGTTATGATGAGTAAAAAGTGTTTTCAAATAAATATTGATATAATTAGTCTTTCAGACCTTTGCATGTAGGTATGTTTTCATTCCACTGTCCGTCCTCAGAACACTTGATGGTGTTTGCTCCCTGCAGTTCAAAACCTTCTTCACAGCTGAAGCTGCAGGTGGAGTTTGGTCGCAGTTCAGTCTCAGATTCACTGCACTGCATGATGAGGGGAGCTTCTCTCTCTGGATTCTGGCAAAGGATGGCTGACACAGAAACATGTGTATTTTATTGAACGTGTCCTCATGATATAGAAGATGGTGGGTTATACTTTTCGTGTTCCTCTTACCTTCACAGTGAGGAATCTGCTGATTCCATGTACCTCCTGATGTGCAGGTCACTCTACTGGCTCCCACTAAATGGTAACCTTGGTCACAACTGAAGCTGCAGGTGTTTTTGTAGCTGAACCTCATATCAGCATCTTCTCCACAGCTGACAAAGCCATTTGTCAAGTTTTGCAGCGCAGGGCACTGAACAGCTACAAAAGAGAGAGGCAACAGAAGGAGTTAAATTAAAGCTTTTATTTTAATCATCATGCAAATCATCCTCCAAATAACAAAAACTACACAACGATGAAAGGTAAAAACATGTGGCCGTACCAACACAGTATGGCTGGGATCCATTCCAATTTGCTGATGCTTCACATTGCAGAGATGGAGATCCAGACAGTACATAACCTTCATCACAGGTAAAAGTACAGGTGGACTGATAGCTGAATGAGCTCAGAGGATCGGAGCATTTCATGGATCCATGTGTCGGCTCTGACATCTTCTCACACTGAATCACTGTAGACAACAGGAAAAAAAACATCAGTCCACGACTCCATCACTGTGTAGTAAATAATAAAAGTACCAAAAAGTAGTAGCAATATTATAAGCTATTAATACTTAAACTCACTTTCACATGTAGGGGGTTTTTCTGACCATTTTCCTAAGGAAGTACACCTCAAAGGTCCTGGCACACTCAGCTTGTATCCTTCCTCACAGGAATACTGACACAAGGAGTCATAGGAGAAACTGCCATACTTGTGAGAGCAATTTACATGTCCTTTATCTGGAACAACCACTTCACCTTTGTTACACTGCACAACTGACAACAAATAAAACACACAGTTAGATATCAAATCCTTTATGTGACTTAAAATATGTATTTAAACTACGCTGTCACTTTGTTTTCTTACCTTGGTCACACTTGTCTCCAAAAAACCCTTCAAAGCAATCACATTTGTGGCTGTTGATGGTTTCAACACACTCTCCATGCAAACAGGAGTCAATCTTACAAGCCGCTGGAAAAAACAGACATGCTTTTATAAGCCATGCTAATCATAGTAAAAATAATATATCAAATAAACTATTTCTAAATGTTTTATCAGTAGATTACCTTGATAATAATGAACCAGAATAACAAATCTAAGGCAGCTAAAATAAAGCATATAAGCCCCAAACTGTTGCTTACCTGTGTAGCACAGAGCAGTCTTTTTTTTCATACACCTCTCGTCATTCCACGTGCCTGGATTTTGGTCTCGTTTAATGTACATCTCCACACAGTCCTCACTGACTCCTACACTTTGTCCAGTTTTGCCATTGTTCGGTTCTCCTTCTGCCCAGTTTGTCGCTTCTTCTGTCAGAGTTTTGTTGGTTCCTACCCAGGTCCAGACATCATTGATCTTACGGATCCCTATCCAGTAGTAGCCCTTTTTTTTGGGCAGCCAGTTGTTAAGATGCTCGATCTCCTCCCGGTTCTGGATGGCCACCATGTCTGTGTAGCTCTCCTTGCACCAATTACGTGCATCATCCCATTTCATTGATTTGTTTGAATAGACGTAAGACCAGGACTCAACACTAGTCCACATGCACAGCACTAAGGATACAGAACAGAGATACACATTAGATGCAATTTTTTGCAAAAATGCAAAAAATGTTAAGTTTCTATCAGGCTATAAAACTTGCAGGTGGGATGATGTCTGCATTGCACATACTTGAGCAGATAAAAGTGAACTGGATCCATGATGCACGTGCCTGAAATAATCCATAGCACAATTCCTAAAAAATAAGTTAGAAAGATGCATTAACATACATTAATAGTATACTATCAATCACAGGCTATAAGATACAACTGAATAAATCTGCAGTGCAGAGAATGGAATTTAAACTGATTCAACTTCCACTTACCATTTTAAGTGATTCTTTAGCCTTTGACTTCAGTGCAGATCGATGTGATTCTGAGGGTTTTGCGCTGAAGTGCCTGCTTTTATGATGCTTGGCTTGGTCCAGGTTTCCTGAAAGCTTTCATAACAATTGGACTTTTGAGTGGAAACTCCACCCCGACTCTTATACTCCTCCACTCTACGAGAGGCTGTTCCTTTTGAGATAAAAAGAAAAGCAAAAGTAAAGTTAAAAAGAAAAGAAAAATAACAAATGAAATTCTGTTATTTATTAACACAGTTGCTATTTTCATTAGTATGAAGTTCTTTCAGTATTACTTTCAGTATCATTATCATAAGCAGAAAACAAGTGTATTTACTTCGGTTTACAAACTATTTTCATGAAGTTACTAGTTACTAGTGTATTACATTTTGTGCTACCTTATATGAGTATCACACTACACTGCACTGCACGTGCAAATATTGCATTTTTAAACATATGCACAACCACTGCATATAGTGTTCTTCACTGAGATGCCATCAAAACATGCTGCTCAGAGTGCTTTAGAGAACAATAACACATGCAAAAAGCCCCACACAGTCCATCAGCCCTGCTTCAAAAGCACCTGTGAACATCATTTAAGTGATCCTCTCATTAATTCGGGTGAGAATGTTGATGAGGAGAAGATCTGTCAAGCTAAACTGACTGAGTTAAAACAACAGGCAGTGGTTATTGAAGTCATTGTTCTTACTCTATTAACCATGGTTATCTGCAGGAAAACATGTACAGTCATCACTGCTTTGCATAAAAAGAGCTTCCCAGGGATACTGATGCTAGTAAGATTGCACCTAAATCAACCAATTATTGGAGCATGAAGAACTTTAAAGAGAGAAGTTCAGTTGTTATAAATACGTTTTCAGGGCACCTTACAAAGCCCAGCAAGCGCCAGTACCATCTCCTAAAGCAGGGGTTTCAAACACAAGGCAGGGGGCCAGAACTGGCCTGCCAAAGACTCCAATCTGGTCATTGGATAGTTTTTGGAAAATGTCAATGAGAGGATACATTTTATTTTTTCAACTGCATTTTCTATATTTTTATCAGCTTATGAAAATACCACGCTAAACTGAAATAGCAGAAAAGTTCCTACTTTTTTACTGTCTACGAAATAAAAAAAATTTTCTCCATGGGCTCACGTTATTAAAATGGGCATTTTTTGTTAATTAACAAGATGTTTTATAATTTTAGGACAGACTGGGCAATGAGCTACCAGACTTCTAATTTCTTACAATTTAAGTCCAAAGACTGATCCTGACAGATTTCTTTCATTTACCAAAACAGCATTTCTTTCTCACGAACAAAAAGAGATGTACTGTTGAAACTTATTTTTCTTGTATCACAGGGTTTAAATGTGTAGTTAAACTTCTTTAGATTGATAGAAAGAGTTTCACTGGTCTGGCCCACTTTACATGAAAGGGGGCTGTATGTGGCCCACAGTGTAAAATGAGTTTGCCATCCTTGTCCTAAAATTATTCAGTTGCTTAGGAAAGACAGCAGGCAGGTGTGAGTGTGAGTGAGACTGATGTTTTTCAAAAAACTACAGGTACTGCAGAGGCCTGTGTTAAAAGTCATTTTTTCTCTGATGAAGCCCCTTTACAATTGTTTGAGACAGCCAGAGAAATGATTGTCCAGAGACGAAAAGGTGAGCTCTAACATCAGGCCTGTGTCATGCCAACAATAATGAATCTTGTGACTATTCGTGTGTGGGGTTACGTCTCATACATAGGCGTGGGATCACTCACAATTGTGCCTAAAAACATAGCCATGAATAAAGAATGGCACCAAAACATGAAAGCATTTTTCCCAACCACCAACAAGAACATTTTGCTAAAAAACAATGCCATTCCCAGCATGCTGGAGCAAAAGTGATAGCTAAGCTTGGGGAACAGAGGTGGCTGCGCTTACCTCAGCTGTGGTGATGGGGCTCTGTGTGGGTTGAGTCACCTCTGATGTGTTTGTGGGTCGGTCTGTCTCAATAACTTTAGCGACATGTTGAATAGTACCCAGGGCTGTTCTCTTCGGTAGAATTATTTCGTGTTTGGAGTGGTTAGAGATGGGGACCTTAACAAATGGCCTTTGATGGTTGTTGATCTCAAGGAGCCCTTCCCCAACACTCAGGTGTCTCAAGGCAGTGTTCTCATCGGGTTCGTACAGCACCAGGGGGTCACAAATGTCAAAACTTTGGGGTACTCTGCACCACACTTGGACTGCTTTTCCAGCAGGAATGGTCACATTGCTCTTCCCAATTCTCACTGTGGCTGGGTCACATCCTGCTCTTTGTGGTACTTGTATGAAGTTTACCATAGCCATCACTTGCTCTTCGTCTGTACCAAAAGCTTTGCGTAGGAGACTATACAATAAAGCACTGGCCTCTCGGTCTGACTCTTGTGCTTGGATAATGGCGCCAAGCACGTTTGCTCCCAGGAGGGGCTAAGGGAGTGACAGCTTACTGACAAGGAAAGGGGCTTGCACAGTAAGATTGGGATCTTCGTGACCAGCGAGAGTGACTGTAAGTTCGACCCACCCATCATAAGGAACTGCTTGTCCGTTAACCGCATAAACTTCAAGTCCATCATTTAACAGCTCTTGGAGGGGTCGCACCTGATAGTTGGGAAAAAACCGCTGAACCCAATGTCTGTCCACTAAACTCACTTGTGAGCCAGAATCAAATAACACTGTCACTGGATAGCCACCAATCAAACACTTGAGAAGGCTTTTCTTTCCAACTAGGTGGACTTTACAGCTGTTTGGTGTTAAACTTTGGCAAGAGGTTACCTGTTGCTTTCTCTGGTCTCGCTTTGGCTGCTTTCTTTTTAGCTTACTGCAACGCCTTGCACACTCAGTGGTGAGCTGTGCAGAGGAGGACCTTACTGGCTGGGACTGTGACTCTGCGCCGGCCTCTGGCTGTCCCTTGACAGAGACCGATCCCAGTTTCCCTGAGTTTTGGTCCGCTTTAAAGATCCCACTGCTCGGTGTCCTGACTCGCAGCATACAAAGCAATGACTACAGTCCTGCAAGTTCTGCTCAGTACACTTTGGACAAAGGAACGCTTTCTTTTGGAGGTGGAGAACCAGATCAAGGTCCTGCAGGAGCAGTTTGATAGCAGCATGAATGAGAAAGAATATTTGGTTAATACGATGGCTCTGACAAAGGCCCGTCTGATCAGGGCAGGGAAGCTAACGTCCGCTCTTGGTGACGAACAAGTATGCTGGGAAGAAAGTGTAGCCCTGTTTGAGCAAGAGATCATCAATGTTGTGGGAAATGTCTTCATTGCAGCTGCTTGTGTGGCATATTATGGCGCATTTACTTCCCACTATAGACAGCTGCTAATTGACCAGTGGATAACGCAGTGCCAGAACCTGAACATCCCAATCAGTTCCACTTTTAGCCTGATTAACATTCTTGGTGATCAATATGTCATCCGCCAGTGGAATGCAGAAGGTTTGCCTCTTTTAGGTTCTATATGACCACAAAGATGGCCAACCCACATTACCTGCCAGAGGTTTGCATCAAAGTTACAATTATCAACTTCACTGTCACTAAATCTGGCTTAGAAGACCAACTTCTCAGTGATGTGGTGCGTCTTGAGAGTCCGCATCTTGAGGAACAGAGGAACGAGCTGATTGTGCGCATCAACGCTGACCGCAGCCAGCTGAAAGATATTGAAGACTGCATTCTTAAGCTTCTCTTTACCTCTAAGGGGAATATACTTGACAACGAGGAGCTAGTTCAGACTCTCCAGGAGTCAACGGTGACTTCAGAGGCCATAAAGCAACGTCTGGAAGAGGCAGAAGCAACTGAGCTGTTGATAAACTCTGCAAGGGAGCGCTACAGGCCTGTGGCCACTCGAGGATCTGTTTTGTACTTTGTCATTGCCAGTCTGTCAGAGATCGATCCTATGTACCAGTTCTCACTCAAGTACTTTAAACAGCTCTTTAATTCCACCATCGAGACATCAGAGCACTGTGCTAGAAGAGCGCCTTCAGATCCTCCTGAATCAAATCTTGCTAAACTCCTACATTAATATGTCAAGTGGACTCTTCGAGCAACACAAGCTTATCTACAGCTTTATGTTGCACATAGAAATCATGAGGCAGCGTGGCGAGATCTCTGATGGGGAATGGTGGCACTTCCTAAGAGGAGCTTCTTCACTGAAAAAGGAGTTTCCAGAGCGACCAGATGTGCCATGGCTAAGTGTTTTTTACTGGCAGACATGTTGTGAGCTGGAGGACACACTGCCTTGCTTCAAGGGCATCTCCAAAGAAATCACTAGAACCCATATCCATATTAAGCTAGGGCATTTTGAAGCATCTTTAAATCCAGAAAAATGGAATGGCTATGTGTCAGAGTTGCCTTCTCTCGAGGAGTCCAAAAAGGAGAAACAGGAGATAACAGGCTACTGGAATGAGCGATTGGGATCTTTCCAGAAACTAGTTCTTATCAAGAGCTTCATGGAAGAGAAGGTGGTTTTTGCAGCACCTGAGTTTGTGATTGTCAACTTGGGGAAGGAGTTTGTGGAAAACCCTCCAGTTGACCTGGCTAATCTCTATAATGACATATCCCCTACCACCCCATTGATCTTCATCCTCAGCACAGGTTCTGACCCAATGGGTGCCTTCCAGCGCTTTGCAAATAAGAGAGGGTGTCTCGACAGGGTCGAGGCTATCTCACTGGGGCAAGGCCAGGGACCTATAGCGGAGAAGATGATCCATTCAGCGCTGACAAGTGGCAACTGGGTCTTCTTGCAAAACTGCCATCTGGCTGTGTCTTGGATGTTAGCCATGGAGGAGCTCATTAAGACCTTCACTGACCCTGACACATCAGTCCATGAGAACTTCCGTCTATTTCTCAGTTCCATGCCGACCAAAGTATTTCCTGTTACAGTGCTCCAGAACTCCGTTAAGGTGACTAACGAGCCTCCTAAAGGCCTGCGAGCCAACATGCAACGAGCCTTCACAGAGATCACCAGCAGTTTCTTTGAACACCACATTTTGGGACACCAGTGGAGGAAGATTGTCTTTGGAATCTGCTTTTTCCATGCAATCATCCAGGAGCGGAAGAAGTTTGGTCCCCTGGGCTGGAACATCCGCTACGAATTCAATGACAGTGACAGAGAATGTGCTCTGCTCAACCTCAACCTGTACTGCAAAGATGGCACCATCCCTTGGGATGCTCTGGTCTACATCACTGGTGAGATCACATATGGAGGGAGAGTGACGGATGCCTGGGACCAACGGTACCTAAGGACAATCCTCAAAGGCTTTTTTTCTCCAGAAACTCTGCAGCCTGGCTACACGTACTCCCCCTCAGGTGTTTACTACGCTCCAGAGTCAGATGAACTCGAACAATATAAGTATATTGAGAATCTTCCAATCATTGATGATCCTGAGATCTTTGGTATGCATGAGAATGCCAACTTGGCTTTTCAGCGTCAAGAAACTATAACTCTGATCAATACCATACTGGATGTTGATCCTCGTTCTTCAGCACAACAGGGAGCTAAGAGTAACGATGACATAGTCTGCGAGCTCGCCGAACTGATTTTAGCCAAACTGCCCGAGCGACTGGACATGGATGAAGCAATTGACACACTGTTTATCAAAGACACCAATGGGCGCATTAACTCCCTCACAACTGTTTTGGCCCAAGAAGCAGACCGATTCAACAACTTGCTTAAAGTTCTCAGGATGTCTCTTATCACTCTGCAAAAGGCAATAGCAGGTCTCGTTGTGATGTCAGAGAAAATGGACCGAATCTACACAAGCTTTCTGAACAACCAGGTCCCCACCCACTGGGCAAACTCTGCCTACCCTTCCCTCAAACCGCTGTCTTCTTGGGTCAGAGACTTGACTCTCAGAACTTCCTTTATCCAGACTTGGATCACACGTGGTCAGCCCAAATCACTTTGGATCTCCGGGTTCTTCTTCCCTCAAGGCTTTCTTACTGGAGTGTTGCAGAATCATGCCCGGCGTTACAGTTTGCCTATTGATGAGCTTAATTTCCGCTTCAGCGTGGTGCCGGCCTACAGGGATGAGGAAGCAGTCTGTGAGGCTCTACGCACTCTTCCCATTGGTGCAAAACAAAACATGGATGAGGAGGACGGTGTACTTGTTCACGGCATGTTCATGGATGCCTGTCGCTGGGATGATGTCGGCATGGTGATTGATGATGCGCTGCCTCGGGTTATGAACGCCATGCTGCCGGTGGTGCACTTTGAGCCACAGCAGAACTACGTTCCAGAGCCTGACCTCTACCACGCTCCTCTGTACAAGACCTCAGCCAGAGCTGGCACTCTGTCCACCACAGGTCACTCAACTAATTTTGTGGTAACAGTAATGCTTCCCTCCAAGCGACCCAGCGACTACTGGATATCCAAAGCCTCCGCACTCCTGTGCCAGTTGGATGATTAAATGTTTATTTGAGTGCAAAGTAGAATTTTAAATGTCACCAAAACATTTGCACAGTAGCAACTGTAATAGCAACACAGACCGCAATAAAAATTTCACCTGACTGAGCTGTGTAGTGTCTTTGTTTTCTGATGCAAGGCTCTTAGCGAGTTCAAAGAGGTCTTGACCTTGGAGTGAAAACAAGCGTCTCCTGATATTCCAGGCGAGTTCCTTTCTCTCGGTCGACATGTTGTATGTATTTCTGATTATCCTTCAGCTCGATAGTGACTAGGATGCGTCACACTCCCCTCACTGCAGTACGGTTCCACGTCGAGGCAAAGGTCCCCTTTTCGCCTCACTACCTGGACACCTACTCGCTGGCTTGGCTGGAGTAGCAGCCTTGGTCACGATTGTGTCGTGGTTCTGGTATCACTGGATCTGCCCTCGACGACTGTAGAGGAGAGATCCCAGACGAGCCCCCACAGTTTGTTACGGGTCCCAGATGTGAAGACCACAATAACAAAAAGAATACAAATCTGTAAAAATAAAGGTAGAGTCTCAGAGAAAGAATCACAGGAGCACTCGTATCTTTTCCCGAATTGCGTCTCTTATTTCAGATCAACAAATATAATTTACATCCAGTGTTTTCACTTGTCAGATATGCTCATTAACTGTAAAAGGTAAATAAAAGGCATTTGGCAAATATATGTATCTATGGTTGTTACATTTCTCCAGTTTACACTGTTAATTACACTATTCCTTCACTCATTTACATCAGCAGTGCAGATACCATACAATGCCTTAAACATCTTATTGCTCTTTCTCACATATAGGGCAAACTCAAAATAGCTTATCCACAAATCAGATATAAGTGCATAAATCTTACTAGATTAGACAAAACACACCTGAATGTATTACTTTGCAATGTAACAACATAAATGTACATGCATTCTTAGCTTATTCTTAACATTTCCACATCACTTGAACCGTAAATTGTATATGAGATATTTTAAACTCGAATAATCTGATGTCAGGGCCTTTACAGTTAAATTGGAACACCACACACACATATTTGATTGTTAAATGGAGTTTACCAAGTTTAAATACATCCCGCGGGCTGGCAAACTCTCGCGGTAACTCTCGCGAGACTTGGGGCTGCGCAGCTCGGCTTTATCACCGCTGCGGTGCCGCGCTTCAGTAACTTTCAAGGTTAAGGTTATATCGGCGGTGTCAACATAACTCTCAGTAAATACCGAAGTAGAATGAGGCACAAAACCCTCATACACTGTATTTTTAAGACGATACTGACCTGTACAAATAAAGGTAGAGTCTCAGAGAAAGAATCACAGGAGCACTCGTATCTTTTCCCGAATTGCGTCTGAGAGGACAGGAAGTAGGTCCGCTCTAGGCAACCGCGGGCGAACGACTACAGTGTCAACAGTTCTGCTTATTATTTCTCACTTTTACTCCCCTCAATTGTTATGGACTACACGTAATGAATGTAAAATAATAATTGTCTTAATTGCTGGCATATATTTTTCTTAAAAATAATAAAATTTACCAAAATGTGGTAGCACATTTGTGCTCACCATCATCAAATGTTTGGGTCCATAGCCAGGAAACTCCCCAGACCTTAATTCCACTGAGAACCTGGTGGACAAACAAAAATCCCCAAAACTCCAACCGCTGATTATGCACGAACTGGCTGCCGTCAGCCAGGATGTAACCCAGAGGCTGCTTGAAAGAATGGCAGGATGCCAGGGCATATGTCACAGGTCTTAAGAAAAGGCCAAATATTTTTACAAATATTGACCCTTTGCATAAACTTAATGTGATTGTCAATAAAACACATTTTGACACGTATCCTCAGTGTACAATACAGTACAGTACAGTGTACAATAGAAACAACTAATAAAAAGGTCTAAAAACACAGAAGCAGTAAACTTTGTGAAAGCATATACCTGTGTCATTCTCAAAGCTTTTGGCCACAATTGTAATTTGTTAAAAAAAAAAAAAAAAAAAAAAAAAAAAACCACCTGAGGGGAAAAGAAGAACAAATTCAAAGACAAAGCAAATTGTATGACATAGGGTACTTAAGCGTTTCCTGGTGAAGCAACAATGGTACAGAGTACACACAAAAATACACGTATTAAATATAAGGCCACCGAGAAGGAAATTCTTTTTCAAAGCTCTGAAATACTGGGAGCTGATAAGAGTCTATCTGTGATTGACTTGTGTGCCACTGACATGCTTTCTTGGATGTCAGGAAACAATATTATCTTCATCAGCACTAATGAGGATTTCTTGTGTTTGCATTTGTGTTTCAAGAAATCTCATGGCCCATGTCTAAACCTCAACTGTATGCAATGAATCATTCTGACTAATACACAACAACAGTACAAAGTGTGCTAACAGACACTGCATAGACTAAAACATGCTTTTCACAGTTCAGAACTGACATGTCATTGAAAAGGAGGTGTTGGTAGAAAGCAAGGGGAAAGATTTTGTAGGAAAGATCACGACAGTCACTTGTTTGCGAGTGTCTTGAGATGGAAAATGTGCGGCACATAGGAGCAGAGGTGCCTGCTGGCTGCCTGCGTTTCCAGAAGTGACAGTTTACATCCTTCCTGTCTGAGCTGAGGCATGGGATTGTAGCTACTGTTATTGACACACTTTGCCTTACTCCCTTCCACAATTAGATAAAACAAACTCTCTGATTAACTAACACAGCTATGAATAGTAGAACAATTACACAGTTGTAACTAGAATGGAACAGACAGTTACACAACTCATCACTATTAGTTACAAAAAATGTAAAGGTTTATTTGACTTCCCTGTCTTATTGGCTTGGTTATATGGGACAGGTTTTGTCTTTTTAGAGGTTTATCTTTCTCTGACTGTCCTAAAACTTCTGTGTCCTTTGGCTCCAAGCTTAAGGTAACATGATAAATTACTTCTTAATGAAGTCACAGGGCAAACGGGAGTCTAATCACGCAAAGCAAAACCATGCATCCTGCTCCCCGCTGAAGCGTTCTTGATGTGAATCCAAAAAGATAGGATTCCTTTGGATTAAGAACCAAAAGGCCCTCAGAGGGAGGATCAAACCTAACTCTGAGGTTTGATCTTGACCTCTGATCTCTCCGATAAACACCAGCGGACAATCTGCCGCATGCTGCAGAAAACGGCCGAAAGCAGAAAATTCTCATACCAGACTTAGACATTTGACGATCTCACTTCTGCGTCTGAGTAATGTATCATAAAGTTTTCTAATGCAAATCCACGGTATACAGAGACTGCAAGGAACGCAAATTCAAACACTTCGCACTCACTGCCATATGAAGGCGCCAGCGTGCGAGCGCACTGTTAAATCTGCACATTTATGGCAACAAGTCGCGAATGTCCTGCCGCTTTAAGAAGCGAAGTAGAAATCCTGACCCAAATAAAGGTATGTGTGAGAACTACTCATGTTCTCTGTGGTCAGTAGACCTCTGCGCAGTTTGAGAGTCTGCGGCGTTTTGCGTAAATCTACAGTCGCAATGGCAGACGCTCTGGCTAAAATCCCCGATGTAGAGATTGATCCAGAGGGAACTTTTAAGTACATACTGGTCAGAGTAAAAGCGAAAGATGGCGATGTGCATAAAGACATTGTCCGTGGCACAAAAAATGCCGAATATCACAGTAAGTAATTATAGTTTGTTTCAAGGAGAGCGTCAACTGCGTCAGTTTAGCGCGAGATATCGTGCAGACCAGTGACTGTTGGTGCAGATGAAAACCTGTATGTAGTCTATTTTGCAATGTTGTCTCATTGTTATGGTCCCTTTGGTGGATTTTGCAGACGTGCATTGCGGAATAGATACTGCACAGAGCAGAGGGATGAAATTCATGCCAACCTAGTCGTTGGAGACAACTACCAAATTTCCGTATTTGATTCTAATTGCTATTTTTATTAAATTGTAACTAAATTACAATCTCAATTTCTTCTAAATGTCTTCATAAATTTTCAGATCATATTTTTGAGAAGGTCAACCCTGCTATGGAGGCCTTGGGGATGGAGTGCAAATGCCTTGGAGGAGGAAAGATCGAGCACAACAACCAAGAGAAAAAAATAAGGGTGTTTGGAGAATCCACTGTAAGTTAACTAAAAGCTGAATGAAAAGTTAAAATCTTCAGTAGTATTTAATTCACTAATGTCAGGTCTCTTGCTCACTCGCAGGCCTTTGGAAAAGCTGACCATGCTGTTTCTGTGGAGAAGCTGAAGACTTTCTTTAGCGACTATGAGATCACCTGGTCAGACGACAAAAAATAGTTGTAACCTTTGTGACATTTCAAACGTCCGCCTTTATTTAACAGTTCTGTGAATCAACCCACATAATGATGCTTTAACTGTTCTGTAACCATTCAAATACAGTCCTTCTGCATTTCACATTTGGTTTCTTACTCAATGAAAGCACAAATTCTGATTCTCTGCAGTTGTAAAAATTTTAGTCCTTCAGAATTGAATACTGTATATGAACTCTGTAGATATTCCTGTAAATACCTTTTTGACTTTTAGTCCCCATTGGCCTCAGTTGAATAGGAGTACATTTGCCAGGCGTAAAGTCCATACAGGAAAGGGTGAGTCTGTTGGAATCACAGACATATCCTGTTACACAGGAGGGAAAGTTTATTGTTGAAAACCCAAAAGAGAGATAACAAGCACTTTCATTTAACCTACGGATAATCACTTTTGTTTTTGTTTAAGTCCGGATAATGATAAACATCAAGCTAAATTCAGCAGAACTCTTTCTAAACGGTAGTGCAATAATAAATAAAAGCCTGCGATAAAATATCTTCAATCAAAAAACTAACAAAAACTCAGAGTGAGAAAATAGCCCGAGCTGAGTCATATTTTAAACCACACGTTGAATTTTTAAAAGTTCTTCCGCCTTCTGCATTTTATGGCTTTAATCCAGTTCAAATTTCACTTTTACTTTTATGCTGCCAAAAAAATGCACTTTTAAAATCGGTAGTAAACAGAAGGTACTTACACCAGACCACATGGTAATATTTAGCAGGCACAGTATTTGCTGTGATCAACTTCTTCAGTTTGCATGTTTGCATGCATTAGTAAAGGTCATTTGCAGATTCTGGGTCATTAACTTAAGCATAAATTGGTGTTTGATGACGGCACTGTAAACTTTGTAGTGGTGTTAAAGGGAACCACTTAGTTGTGTCACGTGATCCATGAGCACATGAATGATTTTTGTTTCATGCCTGTCCCTGTTGTGATATGGTACTGTGCAAACGTCTTGAACCACCCATCATTTCTTTGTTTATTGCACACAAAAAAGAAATATGTGCAAAAATACACAGAAATACAATTTATTATTATTTGTACATTTCTACTGAGCTTGAAAGGTAATACATGGAATGACCACATTTATTCTTTTCCAGAGCTTGAACTCACTTAGGCAAGTTTCTTTGTCATTTATTCAGGTAGTCACTTCACTACCTGTATGTGCCACGCAAGCTTCCACCATGTTTTACAGATGCCCAAAGACACCCACTGTTGTACTTCTCTTCTGTACATGTTGACAATT
>NC_137931.1:43928679-43996179 GCF_963969265.1 Rhamphochromis sp. 'chilingali' | reverse complement strand
ATGCATGCCCATCTTCCAGTTCACATCTGAAATAACTGCCTTGCATAAATCCCTGTTTACCTCCAAGTGCCAGAAGGTTCAGTGTACACCTGACTCCCAGAAACAGTCTCTGTTTTGTTTCTCATAAATACTGCTATACACTAACAATGCCTCTTCAATACAAAAACAATAGCATGCTTTATGTATGATACACAATGAGGACATTGAACCCATTCGGAGTTTTGAGTCAGATGTTTATGTTATATTATAAATATGATATACATGTGTAATTAGTGAATGCTTAAAGAGAAGGAATGATTTAGTGGTGGAGGAAAATCGTCATAGCGCCACTGTCCAATATATGTTTATATTTCCGAGTACACTTCAAGCAGTGTCGCAGTGAAGAAAGCGAGATAAGCATCAGTGTGGAGCCCTGTTTCATAAACAAAAAGTGAGCTCCCACTTTAAAGTTTTAGGAAAGGACACAACAGCAAGCAACAGCATGGCTTCACTTCAATGCTTAAGATCTTATCTGCAAAACAGAGGCTACAGAAATTCCAGATGGCACAACAGCTACAAAGGTCTAGAAAATGGGGGTTTTATTTTTACATTATGGTTTAATTTGCCATAAAACTTTACAAGAAATATCATCATGTTGATTGCAAAGTATTCTTTTCTTAAGTGAAGTCTTCTTCTTCTTCTTCTTCTTCTTCTTCTTCTTGCTCCCTTTAGGGGTTGCCACAGCAGATGTAAACTTGATATTCAGCATCTTTTGCCCAATATATCCACTATACCGCCTTCGTACATGTCCAGAGTATCAAATTTTTGCATCTTGTAATGAAGTATTTTAAGATTAAGCTGCTTCTATGTGTCAAGTGGACCTTAGAAGGTTCCATATCTTCTTATCCTGCTTTCATATACCGTAATCTTTTAGACTTGTTGATGTACAAGTTCTCTTTTATTACACAATATTCTAACTGTAGATAGATAACTCTGTATTAGTAGTCCAGGATTACAGTCCCTCTTTGTCAAAGAGCATGCAGACTGCTGTCATGCTGTTTGCACTGTTGTCTTATCTACCTTTGCAAAGGTAAAACAAAACTCATAAAGATAACCTGGTTGTGTGCACCTTAGTTTATTTCACATTTCCACAACGCTTTGTCTTCAAACCACTTAACTTGAGTTGTTGCTTTCACATACTCATTTCTAATCTTGTCTATCCTGATCACCTCTTCTTCTTCACCTGTGTTGTGAACTGTCTGTTGCTTTGAATGGTACCTCAGGTATTTCAAATGGCTTCTGCTCCCTGTGTCTTCAGTATCTCCCTGTTATTCTAACACATGTATTCTGTCTTGGTTCTACTGACTTCCATTCCTCTTCTCTCCAGAGCATACCTCAACCTCTCCAGGATCTCTTCTATTTGCTCGTTACTCTCTTTACAAATTTCAAAGTCAACTGCAAACATTATAATCCATGGAGACTTCTGCCTGACCTCATCGGTCAGCCCGTCCATCACCATTGCAAACATGAACAGACTCAGAGCCGATGCCCTGTGTAATCTCACCCCAGCCTGAACACATCTGTCACTCCTACCACATGCCTCACCACAGACTAGCTTTGCTCATATGTGTCCTGTGATTGTTGTGTTTTCTCTGTTTTCTTTGTGATATTGTAGGGTCTTCACCTTACAATAGAAAGCATTTTGAGGCAATAACAGTTGCCTCAAGGCAAGGTTGTTGTGATTTAGCGCTATATAAATGAAACCAAATTGAATTGAATGTCCTGCACCACCTTCACATACTTTTCTGCTACTCTTTACTTCTTTTCATGCAGTATCACATTCCTCTCTTTACACCCCATCAGATGTTTTCTTCTGACCGTAGCTATAGTTCTCCATCAACACTCTCAAAGGCATCGTCTAACGCTCCAAAATTGTTTTAAACTATTTGGTTTAAAAGCTCACTGATATGGCGATGTCTTTCCTAGATCAATGCTTCCTAAACATCACTGTTACGGCCCTAGCTGGGCCTCCTGATACTGCCCTTGTGTGGGTGTGGTGTTTTTCTCCGCCTCCTCCTCTTTTGCTCCACCCCTCTGTCTCTCTCTTGCTCTTCTCTCTCCCCAGGACACAGCTGCTTCTGATTAGCCTCGTTTGCCACCTGGGCCCAGTCAGCTATCACCTCTCGGAGGTCATATAAGCTGGGGATGAGCTGTGAACAGGGTGGGGTGTTCTCTGGTGTCTCTGCGTTGTGTGTGGTTAGCCTGCTCAAAGTGTGGAGTTGTGGAAACAGCATAGCTGCTTTGCGTGAGTAGTGTGGGCTTGTGGGCCTTGGCAGCAGTAAAGCCAGCTGCTGTTAGTGACAGGGTGAGCTTGTGGGCCCCTGGAAGTACCTCCTCGTGGTGTGGAGTTTTTGTTTGGTTGTTGTGTTCTTTGTTGTTGCAACCTTTTTTCTCTTTTTCCAAGTGTTATTGGTAAAACGGCGTTGCCGGCTCTTTATGTTAAGATGATCTATAATAAAGACTATTTTATTTACTGAAAACACTGGTCTGTTTTCCTTTCATTCTGTTCTGGACTCATTTGTTACTGGTCCCCTCACTCACATGCCTGGACCCTTTCGGGGGGAACGTAACAATCACTCATTCGTACAGTCCCATTTCTATTCTTAATCATCCTAATTTGCTGCACATCCTTTACTGCTTGATCTCTTAGGCTAGCCACTCATTGCAAGTCCTTTTCTCCGTCCAGCCTCACATACGACTCACTATAAGCCTTTTCCTTTGCTCTTGACACGTCTCTCTTTGTGGTATGGAGACTCCCAGTACTCCTGTCTAAATTCTTCATTTCCCTGATTAGTTTCCATCACCACTTCAGCTCTTCTTTCCCAGCTGTACTTTCCTTCCATATTCTTCTCCTTAATACCTTACCCACCCAGCAACTCCTTATTACTCATGTTTCCTTCACCTACATGCCCACTGAAGTCTGCTTAAATGACTACTATCTCACTCCTAGGAATACTCCCTACCTTGTCATCCAAATTATTGTAAAAATCATCTTTCTCTTCCAACTGACACGTTGTGAGGCATATGCACTGACAACATTCAGCAACACCTCTTTGGTTTCCAGCTACAAAGTCCTGCTCTGTCTGAAAACCTCTTCACCTCCACAACACTATTCACATACATTCCTTTTCAAGATTACCCCTACCCCATTACTATCTACACCATTGTTTAACAACTTGAATCCCGTTTACCTGGTGTGCTGGAGCCAACATTTACTAGACACTTTAACAGACATAGTCCCTATTCTAACCTACAGATCCCTCTTTTCATCTCTCTTGCTGCCTGCAAACATGTCTTCCACAATTTCATCTTCCTTTTGTCTTTGGCCAATAATAGCACAGTTTGTAGGAAATCTCATTTTTTAATCCACATTTGGTTTGCCAAAGATTGCTATGTCGGACGCCCTTTCTGACACAACCCTCCCTGAGCCCTGGCTTGGGACCAGGGTTCTCCCAATAAGTGATTGTCTGCCAAAAATGATTACAGATGCTTGTATGTGTTATGGCTAATATTCTTATTGATAGTGGTAAATATGCTGCAATAAGCTGGGTT
Source organism: Rhamphochromis sp. 'chilingali' (assembly GCF_963969265.1). Lineage (NCBI taxonomy): Eukaryota > Metazoa > Chordata > Actinopteri > Cichliformes > Cichlidae > Rhamphochromis > Rhamphochromis sp. 'chilingali'. The sequence continues at coordinate 43,992,588 of NC_137931.1, read as the reverse complement.
TATTAAGAAGAAATGACCCACTTTGCAAGTATTCCTATGAATCTGTATTACTGTCTCTACTCTGTGAACAATCTAGTGTTTTTCGGACAGATAAAATATAATATAATAGTTGTTGCAATTTTTGTTGTCATCTTTCCCAGATCGCTCTTGAAGTAAGTAAATAAATAAATGTTTAAGCTTGGCATTAGGCATGGATAAATAAAAGATAAATAAACATCACTCTGCCATAAACTCAATGTATCTTCCACCTCGTGAACAGATTTTCCTTCTGACTCAAAATAACTTGATATCATTCACAAGAGACATGTTTGACAGATTAGGAGTCAACAAGTTATTAATAATCTTTTGGCACTCAGCACTAGGAGTACGCTGGTTTGTGACCCTACTCCGTTGTTGTTGTATTTGTTTTTGACAGTTTCTCCAACACACAAATCGAATTTTTGGAATGGCAATGAGTTTTATAAATGTTAAGCTATAAGTAGAATAGAATAGAATAATCCTTTAATTGTCCCACAAGGGGACATTTGGTTGTAACAGCAGCCAAAAAGACGCATATACAAACAAACAGTACACAGGACACGGAACAGAAACATACACAATTTTTACATCAAGGACAGTGGTTACACTATACAGAGAGTACTGTACAGTTATTAAATTAAATAAAAATAACTACAGATAAGAGGCAAAGCAGGTTGTAGTGCGAATCGATTAATTAACATATTGCAGTTACAGCGCAGATGTGAACATCTATGTTTGTTGGGAGCAGATCTGATTGTACAGTCTGACAGCTGCAGGGAGGAAGGACCTGCGGAAACGCTCCTTCATGCATCTAGGATGCGCAGTCTGTCACTGAAGGAGCTCTGCAGTTCAGCAACATTAGTAACATGTTAGTATGTAACATGTAACATAGTAAGTAACATGTTAGTATGTGCATGTGTACAGAAAAGATCGACAAAAGTGTAATTGTTGAAATTCCTGTCTTTTAACTTCGTCTCTGTGGGCTCCAAACCAGACTTGAACGCTTTGCAGTTCAGCAGATCTCTGATTGGTTGAACTCATTGAAAGCTACGATTTTAACAAATGACAATGAGGGTAGACGAGTCACGTGGGTCGTAACGTCACGTCCGACTCAAACTACGGCGCGCGCTATCTTTAGTGTCACGCAGATTGAGTTACCGATCCGCTTGGTCGTTTCAGTCGTTAAAAACGTAAAATGACAACAATTCAAGACTTCTAGGAACGCTGGTGTGAATTTTTAACCTCTTAAAGAGAAGCTGGACTTGTATCTGCGGTAGGATGCCATACGTATTAACCATCGAAAACATTACCTGTTTCCGTTAGCAAAACATGTCAGTAAACAGACAAGCTAGCTGACGCTTTGCACTCAGTGAATTTATAACGCTAGCTTGTTGTACAAAAGTACTGGTAACGTTGTCTTTGCAGGCAAGCCTGTCTGCATGACATTTAAGATATTTATAATACAATTAGGCAAAGCAGAGTAACTGAAGTAGGGAAAGTTGTCTATTTGTAACTGATCAGAATGGATATAAAAGGAATTTCCTTGAATAGCTAATTGGTAAGAGGGCTTGGGAGTCATTTTCAGTGACTGAGTCAGTGATAACTTGGATGTAAAAAAATCTGTTCCCTGGACCGCAGTGCACGTCTTTCATCATGTCCCAGACCAACACTTCTCTCTTGGACGAGGTGGTGCAGTGGAGTCAGGAAACCTGTCGCCAGGAACTCAAGTCTGTCCTGCCAAAGCTCACTATATCCTCTCTAATGTTTGTTGTTTCATCCAAGTTTCAGCGTTGTAAGCTTATGGTTCATAGTGTCACCTGTCTCCATTACAACACTGGAAAAATAACCAAAAATAACATTAATCCTGTAGCTGAAATGATAAAATAGGTAGGTCGGCATTATATTGGAAATCACCCTGTAATGCATTTTTTACCCTTAACTGTGTTCACTCTTTGCATTGTCAGTCTGACAGCTGGGATGATCACATACGTGAGTTTCCTAATTACACACTTAATAATTACAAACTTTGGTATGACTTGCTGTTTAAGTATAATATGACACCATTACAGGTATATTGAAGATAATTACAGACATGTTCCTCCCTCATATTGGTTTGCCAGACTTGGAGGATGAATGCTTCTCCAAGATCTTACCAAAGGTATCCTGATAATTGCATAATATGTGAATACCATCTATGGCATTTGTTAAAAAAGTGCTCTTTTATTATCAGATTGTTGATACAAGTAACTATTTTCTTTTGAATAACTGCTTTATTTCCATATTTTTTCCTTAAAAATTTATTTTTTTAATCTTTTTGAAAAAAAATAAATCTCAAATGTTTTCAGGCTGTGACGATGTTTGACAGCATGATGAAAGAAATCATGGACCAAGTCGGTGGACTTTCAAGTCAAAACACTGAACTTTGTGCCTTACTGAGGAATATACTGCAGGTATTGCAACACACTGCATTTGAAAATGGTACAGTGGAACCCATACAACTTTTTACATGCCATATAATTTGCATTGCTCTAAATTTTCTCCCAAATTAAACCCTGGATTATATTGTGACAAGAGTCTGTTCTCTTTTTCAGGCAATGATGCAGATAATTGATGCGCTATCCACTTGTGTGCGTCATGTTGGCTCATTGGAGGAAGCCCCTGACCTGGATTCTATCCGCTCGCTACCAGCTTGTATCCTAAAAATTCTGAAAGAAACATTTCAGCACTGCAAGGTCAGAATATTTAGTTTGCTGGTAGCTGTTATCTTTATAAATCAGGTGTTCTGTGAAGTCACTGCATGTGTTTTAGTTTTATAACATTAATATTAATAACCAAGCTGACTATGTTTTAGTGGCTGCTGAGAATGTACTAAGTGGTTAATTACAGAAATGTTTATATTACAGTTATACACAGCTAAATGCTGACGCTAATCTGAGAAGTGCAATTAGGATTTTTAATATTTGTTTCAAACACAAAAGCTGTCAAATTTAAGTGGTTGAAAATAATTCTAAAGAACATTCTTAAGTTTTTCCTCATCTTGTTTACACCAAATGTGTCATCAGTGCAAGAAATTGACTGAAAACAGATTTGAAAAGCATCCCATCATACTGCAGCAAGAAATATAACCACTTAGCAATAGGGGTGGGTTTTGATGATCGATTTATCTATTAAAATTGATTCTGGCTTGGATAACGTGATATCGATTCATTAAAATCCTGAATTGATTTTTAAATATAAATTTATTTTGCCCGAAACGCCAGAATCTCAGGTTAAACCTCACAAAATTTCTACAACCACCAAACAGCTTAAACAGTAAATGAGAGCAGGTACACGGATTCTGCACAAAGACGTAAACACAAAACGCGGACCCAACGCATCCGAATTTGTGAGATGTCGCTTTTCTCACCTGACGGCACTTACACGGACACGCCGTCGGGGCTGAAAGCCGACAGCTCACTGATTTTGAAGCGTCGGTGGGCTCTTTGTGTTTACGTCTTTTTTGCGCTCGATTCTGAAGCTGCAGGTTTTTATCTCTCTTCAAACAATATTGACTGAACCAGCAGCCAAAGACGATCCAAACTACGCTTCACATAAACATCGTCACAAATTTCCTCTTACTTTTGCTGCTTTGCTTCCACCACGATAAAATCACACTTCATGTAGATCTCTGTCTCTTTCGCTCTCTCAGGAACAGTTTCCCATCTAAAAATCTCTGTTTTTCACATTATTCGCTTACTTATTACCCACCAGTCTATGGTGTCTGCCGCTGTTTTTTGTTGTTGTTTTTTTTTTTACTTACTTCCGACAAGAAAGCCTCATTTCTGCTGTTCAATACTGAACAAATGTAAACTTTTTAAAATTATGCAAAATTGCAAAATGCTTAGCTGTGTCTCTAATCAAGCCTCTGTAACTTTGCTCTGCTTCACTTCATTTTTGACTGCACAATATTTTTAAGGTCATCTGCTATAAAAACCCAGACCAGGAAAACCGCCTTCATGTTTTTCTGTGTTTTATCCTCAGTTACTTTGACACTAAGGAATCTGCTGTGATGCTCACACCTTTGATAAAGTCTCACAAGTGTCAGCTTCCTTTTTATAGATATAAAAATATCGATGTGTACTGATAAGTGATCAGAATTATAATATTTCTGACTGAGGCAAAATTTCCCCAATTTGAATCGAATCGTCGATCGAATCGATTCGGGACCTTGTGAATCGGAATTGAATCGATTTTGGAAATCAGTGACGATACCCAGCCCTACTTAGCAATGCAAAAGAACACAAAAGGAGTTACAGTTAATTTTAAATTGATTTATACCCCTAAAGAGCTTTATCTGAAGAAAACAGAATTGATCAAGCATATTCTGTCTGTTGTCCACAGGACAGTGAGGTGGTCTACTGTGGCCGTCTGTCCCTTGTGGCTGACTTGCTCCAGGGATTATTCAAGGAGGCTTATTCACTTCAAAAGGGTCTTTTAGAGCTGCTGGATAAGATCTGCCTTGACAACAGCGCCTCAGATGAGGACGTCTCCGATATTGTTACAGGTGTGTTCAGTTGTCTGTGCAGGTAAACATCACTATGTGTTTCATATTTTCTCACTTTCTGTGCTCTTGAATCTTAATGCAATCTTCAGTTCATTTGACATATTTTTCATCTTCGTCAGTGATTCATAGTCTGCTGGATATCTGCTCTGTTATCTCCAACCTGGATGTAGCATTGCATGCAAACACGTGGAAGTTCCTCATCAAGTTAGTGCAATCAGTGTCATTAAACTTTACAGTTAACTCAATGAATTTTTAGTTTTAAGAGTTGGGCGAGTTTATTGGTTGTTATAACTATTTGAACGGGCTGTTATTTTGTTCAGAACGAGTCTGAAGTACCAGTCATTGGTTGAGGAGCATCTACATCACAGTGAAATCAGCAACAGCCTTGTTGACAACCTGCTGACATCCTTCCACAACTGTGTGGAGCTGGCTGAACAGATTAAACATGCTGGCCTACAGGTAGAAAACCTCTAATTATAAACATATGTATATTGCAATTAGAGCTGGGCGATAGAACGATAACGATATGTATCGCGATATAACTTTTACTCGATAGAGAAATTAAGCTATCGCGATAGACCTCGCCGCTCTTGTCCTCAAAAAAAAAAAAAAAAAAAAAAAGGTCAGCCAATCCAAATTAAGTAGCGCAGAGCCAAACCAATCACAGCCACAGCGTCACGTCGCGTGACTTGTTACGTACAGCACAAGTGCCAAGCCGCACGTGTGTTTGTTTGGGAAGCAGCCAGTGGGTAATGGAGCCAGCGCGTAATGGAGGAAATGAGTGTGCCGACTAGAAAAATCAACCGAGCGTGACCGAAGAGAAAACAGATGATGGTTCCAATGCCGGAGAGATTGTCAAACGGAAGAGCCATAGAAGTTCCGTAGTGTGAAGGTATTTCGGCTATTTCAAGTCTGACAAAAAACAGAGTAGCGTGCACTGTAAATTGTGCCGAAAGCAAGTCTGGAAATACAATGAACTGGTGCATGCGTCACACTGTGCGCCACGTTATTGTTTCGGTGAAATGAATTTCTACAATACTGTTACTGTTAATTCTACTCTCTGCAGTGTTTAAATGCTTACATATACACACAGTTACTGTCCCTCCACACATACGACTCGGTTCTGCTTCTATGCCCCAGCTTTGTTTACTTTTTCCCACCGAGGCTTCTAGACTTCTGATTGGCCAGCATTTCGGCACGGTTAGGAATCTAGCGCCACCTGCTGCTTTGGCATGTTCATAGCAGCGTTTTCCTTCATTTCTGCCTTTATGTGTGGACGGGATTATTTTTTAAAACGAAAACGGAAAATCTCCGTTTTCAAAAATACCCGTGTACGTGTGGACGTAGCCTCAGTCTCTGACTGGAAGCGCTAATTCGTCATTCGGCTTTTGTCAGACTAAAGTAACTGTTAAAACTGTTTGAAAAGCTCAGCTATACAACAAGGAGAGATTGAGAATTTCCTTTTAGTTCTCAGTTTATTTGATATTGACAAAAGTTAGTCAGTTTTGTCTGTTCTTCTGTAAAACAAACTAAGATTTATTTTTAGAATTAATATTTTGTTTCTAAGTGGAATTGACAATTTAGTCTGTTTTGTTTGTTCTATTTTGAAACTTAAACGCTTTAGCGGCTGCCTTTTGTGTAGTTTGCAATATTTGCCTTTATTTATCTGAAAAAGTCTCATGTTCCTTAAGTACATCTACCCTGTTGAACTTATTATGGGAAATAAATATTTAAATAAAAACAAGCTGCTGATTATTTCACATTTTACTTGTGAGCAACGGCACATTTAAATCTTACAAATATAGTTATTTGGCTTATATCGTGATAGATATCGTTATCGCCTGAAATGAAAAAAACATATCGTGATATGAAAAAATCTCATATCGCCCAGCTCTAATTGCAATTCTCTCTCTCTTTCTCTTTCTCTGTTTACCTCTAAAATAATGTCAGTTTGTATTATATGCAAAGATTGCAGCTCAGCATATTTGTGTCTTTAGTGACTTGATGCCAACTGGGGTCACAGCAATGACAGAGCAAATGCTGAGTGTTTCCTGTGCTGTAACCCTTTGTACTTAAAGAAGGACTTCGGCTTCTTTATAAAAGTGTAGGGTCACCCCGGGGACCTTTTGTATTGATGCTGTTCTCTTTTTATAGGAGGCCACGCAAAGTCCAGAATACAAGCTGTTCCAAAAAAGTGCAAAGATGTGCAGATTTTTTGCTAACACTTTGATTCATTACATAAAGGTAGTTAAAATTATGATTTATTTCAGGTGTTTTTTACAGCATAAAAACGTTGGGCTGTCTTGTATCTTATCTCTAAAACACATTTCTTCTTTTTATCCTTTTAACAGGAGTTCAAACTTTTTCTAACAAAATCTTGTAGCTGCTTCCACCAGCTCTACCTCCAGATCACGAGGTATCGGTTGTTTACATGTCATTTAAAAAAATAAATGGATACAAGTCACAGTTTTTAGTTTATGTTTAATACTGATTATAACAATGTGGCTGGTGTCTTTCAGTAAATTCCCTCCCAGCTTGTGCACTCCAGAACTGCCCATAGCTTTGTCTCAGGAGCTAAATGCAGCAGCTCTTGTTCCCATGGATGCCTTCCTGCTTCAGCTGTTGCCTTTAAGACCTTTTGCTGAAGCTGTCCTCCAGCAAGACCTGCGTAAGTGAAAGGTTTATCTTCTTGGACATTTTCATGATACAGTAGTGACTTTTTAAACTCAACAATTACAGTTTGTGCACTAATGACATTCCACTGGCATATGACACATAGTATGCTGCTCAAAAAAGGTCGTAGGAACACTTTTTAATCACGTTATACCATCAGGTCACTTACATTTCTGTGATATTGATATGGTCAGTTAAGAAGTGAATTGTTGAATCAGTTTCAGCTGATTTGATGTTAATGAAATTAACAGAGGTGCGCAGAAACAGACTTCATGAGGGTGGCGTGAGGGCCCAATGTCACCACGGTTGCTTTCAAAACTTTAACTGAAAGCTGACCTTTGTTACATTTGTATTTTGTTGTGATGTCGCTATAATGTTTGTAGATGCTGACTGTTAGAGATTGTACAAAATACTGTCTGCAGGTTTAAGTCCTGAACATGAGCTTCCGCACTGTCTGTTGCTGGTGAGCGTCATGGGACAGCTGGCCGGCCAACCTGAGGAGGTGCTGCAGCTTTGGTATGCAGGGAATCAGTTTTCAGAAGAAAATATCAGGTAATGGTTTTAATATGGTAATAATGGTTTTAATGGTAATAATGGTTTTAGATGATTTAATGAACAGTAAAAACTTTAAAACACTTGTTTTATTGAAGGACTTATTAGTAAAATTTACTGGTTTTATGAGTTATTAATATTGATCTATTATTGTCTTGTTTGGTTCACAAAGTTAATTGTACTTTTCATGTTTTCACAGTGCAATTAAATGCAACTCCAGTGTAGCTGAATAATTATGAATATCAATTTAGCCTTTACGGTTTTACTATCAATTTATTTTTAATATGCAGTAATGTTATAATAATTACATCCCACATGGAGCAATCTCTTTTAAGCTGTTAGGAACAAACAGTATTAGTTAGCAGCCTTGGAAAAGGTCACATTTATGTGTGCTGAATTTAAAGTAGAAAATAGCTTCTTTTGTTGTGTAGTGTTTTTATGTCCTTCAGTGTGTCATCTTTGTCCCTAGGCTTCCTCTCTACCAGGCCATCTTTACTAGTTTCCGGCGTTGCTATACTGAGCGTAAGGTCCCAGTGCTGTTGCCTGGGGTGATGTTGAAGGGTCAGGCACAAGTCCAAGTCACTCTGCATCAACACATCTGTGTGCACCTCTGTGCCAGTGTGGCTTGGCTTCCACCTGAATACTTCCGTGTACTGGTGAGGTCAACACAACAACACACACTGTTTTAAGCAATACTAGCAGAATGGCTCTTATACTGTTCCACTTAATGCATAAGGGACACTTTAAAACTGTTAATCTGATGTAATGTTTCATTTGTTGTAGACTGTAAATGTGAAGACCACAAGGTAGCATACAGTCATGGGAAAATAAATTACATTATTTGTTAATGATATGGTGTGACATATCAGGAAGTAATAATAATAATAATAATTAAAAGCTAGTACTTAACAGGTTTAAAAATGAAATACCTGAGATGAACAGCACGTGACATTACACCACAGCCGTGCAGTCTGGCAAAGCAAACCCAACTCATCACTCCTTCACTTGTGCCTGACAGCTGGTGTGAAGTGAGAGTGCTGTGATGCTGTGTTTGGTTTTTACAAAATGTGGTGCTTTCCATTATGATCAAACATCTCCATTTGGTTTGGCTTGTCTGTCCAATGCACAGTTTTTCAGAAGTCTTATGATTTGTTCAGGTGCCGTTTTCCAAACCGAAGCCATACTGCAATGTTCTTTTAAGAGAGACACTTTCTCAATATTAAACAAACTTGCTTAGTACATACTTGTTCAGCTCTTTTGTAACTGTATTTCTGTGAACTTTAAAATGTAACGTGCCGACTGAGGTTTGAAGAGTTAATTGAATGTAAATTCTGTGTTCTCCAATAGTCCACAGCACAGCACCGTCTTCCTGTATTTACTTTTGTTGCTCCCGCCCCAGATACATCTGGCCAATGAGCGGTGGGAACATTCTCATGTGGTTTGTAGTGATGCATTTTGGTTCGTGTGTGTGCGTGTGCGTGTGCGTGTGTGTGCGTGTGCGTGTGTGCGTGTGTGTGTGTGTGTGAACAAAACAAACCACAGGTAATAAGACATTCTAAGGACCAAAATTATGTTTGCTATGCACTGATATATAGAACCTTAGAATTGACAGATGATACCATGATTGTATCATTTTAATCTCCATCCGGTAGTCCTGGGAATAAATCAAACCCAGCCTCTGCCAAGGAGTGAAATATGTTATTTATAATAATAATAATGGATTGCATTTATATAGCGCTTTTCAAGGTACCCAAAGCGCTTTACAATTCCATTATTCATTCACTCTCACACACTGGTGGAGGCAAGCTACAGTTGTAGCCACAGCTGCCCTGGGGCTGCCATATCATGCCATCGGCCCCTCTGGCCAACACCAGTAGGGTAAAGTGTCTTTCCCAAGGACACAACGACCAGGACAGAGAGCCCGGGCATCGAACCGGCGACCTTCCGGTTACAGATGTGCTTCCCAACCTCCTGCACCACGGTTTATACAAGCTGCTTCTGTCAAAATATCAACATGTTTAATACAAACAGAACTTACTTGAACTGTGGGTGCAGTACTCGCAAACAACAAGGACGTTATTAGCTTGGTCAAGAAGAAAGATTTCAGAAAGTATCCAATCAGGACAAAGCCTCACTTGAACCTAAGCCTCACTTGACCCCAGACCATACACAACAATTTCTAAATGGGTGATTGTGCCAAGTATTTATATTTAAACATACTAACAATAATATACAGCAATAGATCTACTTTTACAGTATACATAAAAAAATAAAGTAAAATAGAATAAATTGCCAAATAAAAGGATTCGTATTTAAACTAATTTTTATTCTAAAACATATGTGATCATAAGCTCTTTATATTAATCACTGTTAAAGACTGAAAATACATTATTAGTGTACAAAAGGGTTAGGGTTGTGTATGGGATTTCCTATGCCCCCTGAATGCACCATCGGGGTGCATGTCCGCAACTTTAGTTCAGAGACAAACGGCAGCCAAACAACGGACAGTGTGTGCGTTCATAAGACCGTAAGTTAATGTTTTACTTCACTCAGTTATGTTGGTGTTCAGCCATGAGTGTATTTGATGACTTACCAGCAGTTTCTGCTTCTGTTTAAGTGACGTTATGTACAAGTGGCAGTTCGCTAGCATAACAGATTTGTTTGCTAATTAGCTTCTAGGAGAGAGATTCGTTGTTATCGTGTTGTTGATTCTGTGCTCCGTGTAACAGATGATAAACCAATGTACAGTTGCCTTCAGTGCATAGTTGTATGCGGTGTGTTAATGCATAATGTCTGACTTTAAGTTTATGTAACCAGGCTGAAGTATAATGTCAGCTTATTTAGCTATATACTGTACTTGAGTACACCTCAGTTGTATCTTTGTTTATTATGTAATCTGATTCCTAATTGATTGTATTATTATGCTTTGTCTGCAGAAACCACACATACACACACACTCTATCTCGCCCAGCTGCGGGCACATTCTCAATTGAAAATACAAAGAATGACAACTTTATTCCTGGACTCTGCCTGTTTGTTCCTCTCACATCTGAACATTTGCAAGTGTCCTGACCCGACACTCTGAAGTGATTGCTGCCAGCTCAGATTTCTTTAACCCTTCTGAACATTTGGTCCTTCGAGCCGGATGTGAGCAACTGCTTCAGCCTTATATGTTCAGAATGGAAGGCCGATACCCATACAGAGAGTCTGACCGTCCGCACAGACATAGCAAGCTGCCATCATACCTCCAGAACTATGAAGTGGATGACCTCACTAAGAACCGACTCTCACATGATGATCAGGGCAAGCATTCTACTCATCCTGAAATTCTCCAATATATTCATCATATGAAAGAGGAACACAATCAACTCCGACTAGATGTGCAACGCCTGACAGAATTGATCTCTAGCTCACCTGTACTAGCTCCACAGCATGCCACATCACGGTCTGAGGATGGGACGTCAACCACACCTGCCCACACTAGTAAGCTGGTGCCAATCAAAGGTCAGAAGAGCCCACATCAGCCTGAAAGTGCTCCACAGGTGCCATTTGGGGATGAGTCTCAACATCCAAAGGACAGCCAGCATGGCCTGATTGAGGAGCTCACCCACAGTCTAAATGACGCAGATCTTGACAGGGAGCGCAGCGCACAGTCACCATCACCTTCAGTCGACTCATGCCCTGAATCTCAAGATTTTCTTTCACCAATGACACCAGGTGAGAGGCCCTCTCCACTTCCAGCGTCAGCAGCAAGGGGACGATCACCATATCATGCAGAACAAAGAAGGGTTGATGAGGTGTATGCTCGTCGCCACAGGAACTGCAGTCAGCCTGCCACTCCTCCTAGATTGCCAAAGCTAGGGGCTTGCTATGAAGATGATCCATACTACAGAGAAGATGACAGGTATCCTACCCCTGGTCACCCAAGCTGCCCTGACAGTCACTATCGTTCTCTTTACGGATATGGGTATCAGGATTCGAGTTATCCGTACAGGCGCTGTGGTAACTATCCAGATGACCGCCGACAGTGTCCAACCGATCGCCTGCAACCAGGTGGGTGCCCTCAGACACCACTCTCTCTCGGCAGAGCCCAACCGATAGACTTATCGCGGACCTCAACCAACGATCCCCGACCTTGTGCACGAGGACCCACGTGAGTTTGCAAGATTAAAGTTAGCTCTAGATAACATACTTCCACTTGATGCTCCTGAACACTTCAAGTTCCAAATCTTGACAGATCACCTTAAGTGTGAAGATGCACTACTTGTAGCTGACTCATACAGTAACAGTCCATTCCCATTTGCTGACACCATGAGAGCACTTACAGAAATGTATGGGCAACCTCAACATCTGGCCTTAAAAAGGATTACCAAACTGATGGATGGACCCAACATTAGGAGTGGTGACATCAGAGCCTTCAAGTCTTTTGCACTACAAGTCCGTGCGCTAGTCGGTATGTTACACCAGTTGGGAGAACAAGGTCGGACAGAGTTGAGGTGTGGCTCACACGTATCTCGCCTCTTAGCTAAGCTACCTTATGACCTAAGAGCAAATTTCCAGAGATTTGTCAATCCCATCAACACTCCTATACCAACACTGCTTCATCTTGCTGAATGGCTTGAGTATGAGGTGCGTGTCCAGGTGATTGGAGACCAATATTGCGGCCACTCTGACAGGGAGAGGCAAGTTTCACGAAAGGAAAGACGTCCTGAGCATAAGTTTCAGAAGGTTGCCACCATTCTCCATGGTAGTGAGCCCAGGAGAAAGATGGAAGGTGACATGTCAGCGGCACAAGAAAGGCCCAAGAAGTACTGTCCATTCTGTAATACAGTGCAGCATTACCTGAATCAGTGCAGTAACTTCAAACTCTTGTCGAAGGAGCAGAAGACAGAGTGGATCAAGGTGAATAAGAGGTGCTGGCGATGCGCCCGTGATCATCAAGCAGCTAAGTGTAACCTCAAAGCCAAGTGTAAACCATGTGGGCGCCGACATCTTGAAGTTCTTCATGATGTCAATACCAGCCCAGATGCTACAGCCTCTGATTCAACCAGTGCACCAGAGGAAAGCACATGCTTAGTAAGTTCCACCTCTGAGACACTGTACGTAGACCGGCAAACCAATAGCAGTCAGGTGTTACTCAAGCAATGTCCACACGGTCATCAGCCACCTACCAGTTGAATCCCAGTCAGAGGGTAGCGTTCTCTGGCTCTCCCAGGAGTCAGCCGATCCGCAAGAGCGCACTCTAGGACTCGTATGGCACTGTAAGACTGATGCACTCCGGTACAAGCATCAGCAGAGTGTCAGTTCAGAGCCAACAATGCGCAACATTTATCGGCTGCTCGCCCAGCAGTATGATCCTCTCGGGTTTCTTATTCCATATACAACCAGGGCAAAGGTCATCGTGCAACACCTCTGGGACAAGAAAAGAGGATGGGATGATCCTCACTTACCTGAGAATCTGCTCCACGCCTGGCGTTTGTGGGAAAGTGAACTCAGCCAGCTCTCACAGATAACGCTGCCGAGATGCTACACTGACTCACGCTCGGATTGTAGTCACAGCCATCGGAGCCTTCATGTGTTCTGTGATGCCTCTGAGCGTGCCTATGGGTCTGTGGCATATCTACGCACCGACCAAGGAGAAGAAAAGGTCCAGGTGGCTTTCTTGGCTGCGAGGTCGAGAGTTGCACCCAAGAAGCAACTCTCAATTCCAAGGCGCTAGAGTTGTGTGGAGCCCTTACAGGAGCACAGCTGGCTTCTGTTCTGAAGAAAGAACTGACCCTTGACATCCAAGATGTGGTGTTCTGGACAGACTCGACTACAGTGCTTAACTGGCTCCATTCAGATTCATGCAGATATAAAGTCTTTGTGGGAACCAGAGTTGCAGAGGTACAAGAACTCTCTGCGGCAGCATCTTGGCGGTACGTGGACTCAGGAACCAATCCAGCAGACGATATCACAAGAGGGAAAACTGTGGCTCAGCTTGCTGGTGCGAATCGCTGGAGCCGGGGGCCACCATTTCTTCAGCTGCCACCCAGCCTTTGGCCACAAGCACCGGTGGGAGAAGCTAAGGAGGAAGTGGAGGAGCTGAAGAAGCCAGTGTTCTGTGGTCTGCTTACTGGATCCGCTAGTCCAGCGATACCTGACATCAAACAGTTCAGCACATATGAGGAACTCCTGAAAGCCACTGCTCGAGTGATGCACGGGGCGGCTAATGACACCAGTCACCCTGATGCTGATGACTTTAAAAGGGCAGAGCTGGCCCTGCTTAGACATTCTCAGATGGAGAGCTTCCCGAGAGAATTCACATTACTTAAATCAGAGAAGCTGATTCCATCCAGTAGCAGGCTAATTACCCTCGCTCCTGAGTATGACAAGGCTTCTGACTTGATTAGAGTTGGAGGTCGACTCCGCAGATGCGAAGGCCTGAGCCCTGAGGTACTACACCCTGTACTTCTAGAGCCTGCTCACCCAGTTACGAAGCTTCTAATCCAGCGATGTGACAATAAGCTCAACCACCCGGGAGCTGAACGTGTTTTCGCTGAGTTGCGCCGGAAATACTGGATCTTAAGGGGGAGAGAAGCAGTCAGAAGACATCAGCATTACTGTCCCGAATGCAAGAAGTGGAGAGGTCAACCAGAGGTCCCGAAAATGGCAGATTTGCCACCCTCAAGTTTGAGGCTCTTCCGACCTGCTTTCTATTCGACTGGAATGGACTGCTTCGGCCCTATGCTCATTAAAGTGGGTCGGCGCACAGAAAAGAGGTGGGGCATCCTTTTCAAGTGTCTTACTACTCGAGCAGTTCACCTGGATCTGCTGGTAAACATGGATGTTGACTCCTTCTTGATGTCACTCAGACGGTTCATAGCCCGTAGAGGGAAGCCGTTTGAACTCCGTTCGGACCAGGGTACTAACTTTCGAGGTGCAAGTAAGGAACTACAAGAAGCATTCATCGCCCTAACGCCAGATCTTAGACAGCAACTGGCAGCAGAACAGATCCGATTCTGTTTCAATCCCCCTAGTGCTCCACACTTTGGAGGGTCTTGGGAGAGAGAGGTGCGATCTGTGAAAACCGCTCTGCGCACCACGTTGGGAGCGCAGATAGTGTCAGAGGAAGTGCTGAGGACTGTCCTGCTTGAGGTGGAGAGTATACTCAACTCCAGGCCTTTGGGTTATGTTTCTTCAGACATCGCAGACCCAGATCCCATCACGCCCTACTCTTTGTTGATGGGGCGGCCAGATTGCTCTCTACCCCAAGTGTTCTATCCAGAATCCGAGCTGCTCAGTCGTAAGAGATGGAGACACACTCAAGTCCTGGCTGACCAATTCTGGAAGCACTTCATACGGCATTTTATGCCCACCTTGCAACCACGGCAGAAATGGCACAAGGACACAGACAACATTGCAGTTGGATCTGTGGTTCTCATTGTTGATCAGCAGACCCCACGAGCGCTCTGGCAAGTAGGAACTGTGAAAACTATCCTACCGGGGGCCGATGATCGTGTCAGAGCTGCAGTCGTTCGAGTAAAGGACCGAACTTACACTCGCCCGGTGGCCCGGCTCATCACGTTGCCTGTTCTACCCCAGGATTCTGCTTAGGTGCAGAGGACATTCCATCAAGGTCAAATTTGTACACCAAATTTGGGGGCGGCTGTACAAAAGGGTTAGGGTTGTGTATGGGATTTCCTATGCCCCCTGAATGCACCATCGGGGTGCATGTCCGCAACTTTAGTTCAGAGACAAACGGCAGCCAAACAACGGACAGTGTGTGCGTTCATAAGACCGTAAGTTAATGTTTTACTTCACTCAGTTATGTTGGTGTTCAGCCATGAGTGTATTTGATGACTTACCAGCAGTTTCTGCTTCTGTTTAAGTGACGTTATGTACAAGTGGCAGTTCGCTAGCATAACAGATTTGTTTGCTAATTAGCTTCTAGGAGAGAGATTCGTTGTTATCGTGTTGTTGATTCTGTGCTCCGTGTAACAGATGATAAACCAATGTACAGTTGCCTTCAGTGCATAGTTGTATGCGGTGTGTTAATGCATAATGTCTGACTTTAAGTTTATGTAACCAGGCTGAAGTATAATGTCAGCTTATTTAGCTATATACTGTACTTGAGTACACCTCAGTTGTATCTTTATGTTTATTATGTAATCTGATTCCTAATTGATTGTATTATTATGCTTTGTCTGCAGAAACCACACATACACACACACACACTATCTCGCCCAGCTGCGGGCACATTCTCAATTGAAAATACAAAGAATGACAACTTTATTCCTGGACTCTGCCTGTTTGTTCCTCTCACATCTGAACATTTGCAAGTGTCCTGACCCGACACTCTGAAGTGATTGCTGCCAGCTCAGATTTCTTTAACCCTTCTGAACAATTAGGTTGTGTGTAATCTCGTGGTGACCATTAGCAGTGTGTCACTGCAGGATTTCCCTTGTTATTCTTTCGTGTTTCTGTGATAGCTCAATATTATGCGTGTTTTTTGTTTTTGTTTTTTTCAATTTTCCCACCCTTCTCCGGTTTATCTGACTTCCCCTCTTCTTTATTTCGTCTTCTCAGGAATATTGCTTGGTTGAAGCTGTACTTCAGGCTGATACTCAAACAGCTGTGTTGGCAGCAGATGTTTGGTGCTTTACAGCACGGTGAGAATGAAGAGTAATGTTACTTTTTGGGTTTTTTTGTTTTGCTATGAGGGACCTTTAGACTAATTTCAGATATTGCTTGTGAAGATTTTGTTTATTAATTGAATCAAATGCTTTTTTTTTGTCTTTTAAATCTGTGCTGACAGGTATGGGACAGCAGAGCTTTGCCTACATCATGTCCTCCTTATTGCTCAACTGGTATGTAGAGACCGGCAAAATGCACAACGCACAAACATATTGATTTGAAAGTGAGACGTCACAGCAGACAGTACTTCACAACATTTTGAAACTAATGAAATAGATTGGAGCTGATAATAATAACAATTATTAATTAATTCAATCATAATAATTCATGTGTCACTTTCAGTAGTGCACAGATCTAAATGCAGTTGCGGTAAAGGAAAAGAACACACAAGATTAGGAGTGTAATCCTACATCTGAAGCTTGCCTTCATTAGTTTGGAGAGTCTCTAAAATACTTTGAGAGGGGCTGTCGGGCCATAGTTAGTCTTTGTCTCATGCATCACAAAAAATAACGTCTCAGTTGTTTAAACAGGCAGATTGTCAGATTAAGCTGGACGTCACAGGCTAACCTTTCTCTTACCTGTTTGTTTTGGTGCTTTCACTCAGCTGTTCATCACCCCTCCCTGCTGCTCCCCTTCTTCTCTTTCAGGTGAAAGCTTGTGCCACCGATTGTTACCAGTCATCACATCTGGGCACGCTGCTAAAACGCATGGTTTTTCTAATGACGCCGAACCATCAGGTTAGAATCCCCAGGAGCAGTGGGGAAAGATTTCAGGGAAATATGAATTATGCTAGAGAGACAGCCCACACTGTATTAAAGTAAATCACACAAAGGCTTTTGCTTAATTTACAAATAATGAAATACATGGATTCATATTTAAACATTAAAATGGTTGAAAAGCTGGTGTTTTTTCTTATTGGGGCCAATTAGAGGCAAAGACAAACATGTAAAATGCTGGACAGCAGAGCAGCACTGATGCGTTACCGGAGTGATGAGCAACATTCTCACATATGAGTTTGTAATTGAAGTCCCACATTCAGTCGAATTAAGATGTAGTCCCTGTGTACAAGTGAATCCTTGTACCATCCATATAATTTGGAGTAGAGTGCCATTTTCTGGGTTTAGATGATGCTTAAGAAATCAATAGAAACAACTTCAATGAATAAAAAAATAATCTTAATAAATAATGTCTTCTCCCATAATCTTATGTATTTATTTTCACAGATGGAACTGGTGTCACATTTTCCACCCTCTGAGATGGAAAACCTTCGAGTTTGGCACCATGTTCTCCTCAGAGCTCTTTCTCAGGACATCTGCCGGCAAGTAGTGACAGAAATCACTGGTTTAACTCAAAAAGTGCTGGCTGACTGGCAGAATGGAGGATACAAACTGGGACAAGTCGACAAAGTGGTAAGGACAACCTTAACAGTGGGATGTAATGGGAGTCTTGCACCCCATCGCTGAATCTTTTTAGCATGGTTTTATCAAGTGAAGGCCTTTTATTGTTTGTGCAAAGGACAAAACAAAAGTCAAAAATAAACTTGCACTCATTCATCCTTATTATTATAGCCTTGCATGCAACAAAGACAGAGTTATTTGATGTACAAACATTAAGGCTGCAGCCTCGTTTGTACTTGTGCCGTGACGATGGCAGCTTGACTATAAATATCAGCAATAAATGATGTTTGGACTGTGATAACCTTTTTCCTGCAATAGACTGTTTCCATTGTTGGCCTATGAACTCAGAGCTTCCAGTGAGTAATAGTTACGCAGCTGAGATTAACACAGAATGGTTAATGGTTGTTTTTATTACTGATCAGTCCATGAAAACATAATCTTGTGTGAATTTACAAAGTTCCTCCTGTTACCAGAATGCAGTGCTGATGTCTCTCCTATCGGTGGTTCGAGGCCAGTCCTCTCCCGAAGAGCCGTGTGTGTTGTCTTCTGTGAGGATGGTCACACAGCTCTGGTTACGAATGAGTCCAGACCAGGTAGCAAACAGTACACGCACAAACAGGTGGAGTAAATGAGAAGATGCAAGACCAGTAAACTGTAACCTGCCATGCTGTAGTTGCAGACCCACCCTGTGCTCCAGTGGACGCTGCAGCTTCTCTTGTCACTGTCGGCCATTTTAGTGAAGCACATTGAACCTCACGTGATTTGTCAGGTGCGTTGTTGGCCATCACGTTAACATTTAAAGAGGGCAGAATAAATTTATTGATGTGTGCGTCTCTCTGTGTGTGTGTTATCCCAGGCTCTGGTGTGTCTGGATGCTGTGGTTTCTCAGAAGTGTGCAGATTGGTTACTGCTGGCTGCTTTGGAGTTTCTCTGCTCTCTGGGGAAGATTTTTGTCCCTCCTGACAGCCAGGTGATAAAAGACTTTTTACAAATGATGATTTTAATTTTGGTTTACTTGTCTTTCTATTGTCTTCTTTAGCCTACTGTTGTTGCTTATAGTTGCTCCTAAAGCTGTGAGCCTGCAAGATAGATAGATACACACATTTTGTTGTATAAAGGAAAGTTCGTGATAAGAAGCAAATGATAATAACCATTTTTATTTTCTTAAAATAAAAATAATAGAAACAAATTAAGCATTTTCTCAGTTATGACCCGTTTTGGTTCCAGAGTCAAATTCTTCCGAGGCTGAGTGGCCTGTTTGGAGTCCTTTTGGCTGACGAGTCTTGGCTGTTGCACCAGCACACCCTGGAGGCCTTTTCTCAATTTGCAGAGGTATTAATTTATAAGTCTAACATAATTTTCATATTACATTAAATTCATACACTGTTGAAGCTTAAACGTAACCTTGATATATCCTTCTGACTTCAAAGAATACAAACCACGAAGAAGTAATCTCTCAGAGTTTGAGTGTCGAAGAAACCAAAACCAAAGTGGTTAATTATCTTAGCAAGGTAAGGGAAATCTATTATTTGTTCATGAACATGTATATAAAAACGAAGCATGGTGAAGTCGTCATTTCTTTTGCTGCAGACGGTGAATGCGCAGGAAGGCAATGAGTTACGGCTGGAGAGGCTCAAACATGAGACACAACACATCAAGCAACACAATGAGAAGCTGGAGTGTAGCAAAGAAAAGCCTTTCAGCAAACCACCTTCTGAAGTTGTTCCAGACTCAGAGGTTAGTTTAATCAACTTGAAATGTATTCAGTGTTTCTGAATATGCATGTTCATGCACAGTCTTGTCTCACATACACGTTTCATATTAGTAGTAGCCGGCTTATATTAATTTAAAGCTACCAGAGCATAAGGAGACAGTGCACATTGCACAAAAGCAGCCTGGATTCTCATATTTTATTAGATGTCAGAGATGATCAGAATCACTTTTATTTTGCTAAGCATAAAAAACCAAATACTTTGTTTAGCAGTAAAAGATTTGAGTGAACGCATCCAACTTCAATGTGACTGTTTGATTGGAAGTCAGCTTTGTCAGATATTCATAAATATGGTAGTGGGTAAGATTTGTGTTTTTGATATTTTTATCACAAGATTTTGCTCCAGGTTCAAACTGTGTCCTATGAAGTACTATAGACCATGAATCATGTTATATAAATAACAGTTTAATTAACAAGACCTTTATCTTTTTCTTTAACTATTCATCCCTCTCAGCCATGCCCTAAGAGAGCTCGACAGGAGAACAGCGCAGAGCAGGAATACAGCCGCTATATCCAGACAGCTGAGAGTGCTTTAAAAGCCCTTCAGGCTCTCACTGATGCTAAAACTAACAGTAGTGCACCACCTCCACAGTGGCTGGACTCCAGACTACAGGAGCTCCAGACTCTCCTAACCCACATCACTACAGTCAGACCCAGCAGCTCGAGATAGTTTTTCATCTCAGGGTGTTTTCTTTCTGTATGGAAAACCCACAAAGTCCCCACAACTTTTGCTGCTATTGAAAATGGTTTCTCTCTCTTTTTAAAAAAAATGTTAATCTTTGTTCTTTTTTTTTTATTAAACCCGTTTCTGAAACTTGAAGCATTTCATTTCTTTTAGATATAGCGTCGATCGTCTTTCCTGGGTGGGTCGCTGTACTGTAAAACAAAACAGTAAACACATTTGATACAGTAAGTTTTACTTTATTTCACCATCAACCCAAAAGCTACTAATAAATTATGCAATTCTGATTTCACATTCATTCAAAGTGCAAGCCTTCAGTTAATCAAACTGACTCTTTTTGGGAAGACCCAGTATCTCCGAAACGTTTCTTTATGCCACTAGTGAAAATAACCCATAAAAAAAAAAAAAGCAAAAAAGAGCAGAGCAGAGCAGATGAAACAGGATTACATTCACCTCTGATTGGCAAATTATAAATGGCTTATTTTGTCCAAGTCTAGCACCATCTGATGAAGAGCTGATCGTTCCAGTTTAAAAGCAAGTTCTCATAATTAAAAATGACAAAATCAACATAACATAAAAAGCCTTAGCCCATCCCTGGCATTACCATCCCTACTGCATCATGTTAAATGAGAAACTACTTCCAGTTTACTGGTCTGTTGGCACTCCAGATGTGGTGCATGGGTTTCAGTTTTCCAGTGGTCAAGTCTTTTACTGCAGATGGAAGTAATGGATCAAACGTAATCACCAGGCGTTATCCTCCCAGTTCAGGTCATCTTCATCTCCCCAGCCATCTGGTTCAGTCTTTGAGAGAAAAGAAGTAAAGGAAAAGGTGCAATCATCCACTGGGAAAAATATTTACAATAGTGGGAAATTCTTAATTCTCATTGATTGTCATTGACGGTCACTTTTTACCCCTCAGCTGTTAAAGGCTAATGGGCTACTGTCCCCACAGTGGGCAGGTGGCATGGGCACCCATGTTTGTGAATGTGACAATGAGGTGACAGGATTTTCAAATTCATACAGTAGGTGCATCTACTAAAAATCTTGAAAAAAGGTAATCTCAGTGACCTTAAATTCAAGGTCAGAGGTCAGTTTTTCTGAAAATCATTTTGGATTTTGAATTTTATACTGTATGTGCATCAACTGGCAAGCTGAGAGGTAACACTTGTGGCCGTCAGTATTTTTAAAGTTAGACATGTAGGTTCTTCAAAATCATGGCAGCTGTGTTAAATGGTTACAGGTTGCAGTAATTTCCAAAGTTATACACAGAAGTGTAACTGTCAAAAGAATTTCAAGTCATGTTGGAACCTACCGTCACTAGATAATTCAAAGTAAAATTTGTTAGTGTAAAAAACAAAACATCTAGTTGTAAATGGATGGATTCTTATACAGCGCTTTTCTACTCTCCCAGAGTACTCATACAACATGCCTCATTCACCCCCACTCAGACAAGCACTTCCTTCTTTAAGTGCAATCTAAGCATTCGCACACATTCACACTCCGATGGATGCATCGGAGAGCAACTCGGGGTTATTATCTTGCCCAAGGATACTTGGCATGCAGACTGGGGAAGGATTGAACCACCAACCCTTCCAGGCAGTAGCTGATCTGCTCTACCACCTGAGCCACAGCCACCCCAAGCCTAACGAGCCTGTGTTTTCAGGCTTGTTACAGTCTGCATATCTAAAAGTTCTACAGACCAACAAGGCCTCCAAAAACAGTAAAATGAAGAAACAGAGTCATACCTTATAACTGATTGTACACAGATGGTGCTTCACATACAGCGGGTAAAATAAGTGTTGAATACGTCGCCAATTTTCTAACTAAATATATTTCTGAAGGTGCTACTGACATGAAATTCTCACCAGTTATCGATAACAACTCATCCAATCCATACTGAGAAATGACAGGGAAGTATTGAAGTATTGAACAGGCTTGCTTAAATGTATTGAATACTTCGCACGTGATTTTGGTCCATTCTTCCACACAAACATTCTTCCAGGTTCTTTAGGCCCCTTCTATGAACTCTGAGCTTTAGTTCTTAGTCGCTTTTATTGTCATTTTAACCATGGACAGTCGTACAGTACAGAGTGAAACGAGGCAACATTCCTCCGAGACCCTGGTGCTACATATGACATAACAGATGGCAAGGGAATAGAAAGCACAAAAACAGCATCATTTCCATAGATTTTCAAGGGGATTCACATCAGGTGACTGGCTGGGACATTCTAGCAGCTTTATTTTCTTTCTCTGAAACCAGTTGAGTTTCCTTGACTGTCTTTGGGATCATTGTCTTGCTGGACACATTCATTTCATCTTCATCATCCTGGCAGATGGCAGCAGGTTTTTATCTCAGTGCATTTTCCCATTCATACTTCCTTCAGTTACACAAACCTGCCCATGCTGTATGCTAAAAAACAGCCCCACACCATGACGCTCCCATCTCCAAACTTCACTTTTGACATGATATGCAACACCTTTTGTCTTCCAAACATGGCCAGAATATATTCTCCTATTATTTCCCAGGCTTGTCTAAATATTGTTCAGCAAACTTTAAATTTGCTTCAACATGCTTTTTCTTCAGAAATGAGATTATGGCGTGGTGAGTGTGCATACAGTCCACGGTGGTCGAGTACAATACTTGTTTTCTTATAAACAATTGTTCCCGCAATCCGATATCAGGGCAAAGCATGTAATAGACACACTGGCCATTTCACGCTTTGCTCTCCAAAACGTGAAATGTACACGCATGTACAAATTGAAGCTTCTGCAGTAAAAGCAGAGGGAGATATTTTATTTCAAGCCAGCATGGAAATAACCACGGGAAAGTGTTTAAACAGACATTAACACATTTGCATATACTTACACATACACACATTAGGCGCCTAGCTTAATTGATTCTGACAATTAAGGACCTTGAATGTACTACTACATTTTTTTGCTCATTACCAACTTTGTAACTTTAAATATATTATATCCCCCTGCTGGTAATGCAACTTCTGCACACGTGTCCATTTCATTGTTTGGAGAGGCAAAGTGAGAAATGAACATGATGGACCGGCGCGCCTATAACACGTTTTGGGGCGATACTGAGTGGTATCTGCTAATTCCATGTTTTTCTGTAGCTCTACACAAGCGGTCCTTGGCTCTTGGAAAACTCTACTGATAATTATTTTCAGTCCGCTGTCTGAAATCGTGTGGGGAGCACCCTGTTGTGTGCCTTCTTTTCTTCATATCAGCAATACTTTTTCCCTGTCTCATTATTTTACGGAGATCTATGGTTTGATTTCTTTGCGTGTGTGGACTGGACGGGTTGTCATTGACATCTGGTGAGAATTTCATCTTAACAGCACCTTTAGAAATATATTTACTTAGGAAACTGGTGACATGTTCAATACTTATTTTACCAGCATTAAGTATAACATAATCAAGATTTCAGAAATCAGGGTAATCCCAGGCAGCTAGGCAGCTGTGATTGAGAACCAATATATTAAAGTATATAAAACATCCTTTCACCAGACACTCACCTCAGTCAGGTCAACTGCTGCAAACTTGGCAGTGAATGTTAAAGTATCGATGGATGAATCGACCTGCAGAGGTTTAGTGTTATCAGAAGATGCTGTGGACAGTTCTGCTTCACGCTTGCCAGTCTCTTGTAGTGACAGCACTGCTGGAGATGACAACTTGATGTCCGGCACCATGTCTGCAAACAAATCCAGCTCTGGGTCTTGCTGTACCTTTGTCTTCACCCTTATAGTAAACTCCTCCCCCAGACCTACTGAACTACTTTTTTGTGGCACTGTAGGTTTGGACTGGGGGTTTAAGCGGTTATGTGATTTCTGAGAGTTCCTTTTCTCTTGAGCCCAGCTATTGTCCCATAAGGAAGTGGCCTCTGTCTTTGTTGACTGCCGCAGTGTTGAGCTCAACTTAAGGGGTTTAGAGGAACCCAGTCTCAGTGGTTCAGGACCATGTTTCGAAGATGGGGAAGCAGCGCCCCCTTTGGGTGGTGCAGGGATGACTGAGTCTGATAAAGGAGCTGTGGGGGAGAGATCCCAGGTAGGTTCAGTGTCCTCAAAGTCATCCCACGGCTCCTCATCTGTGTTCTGATGTGTGATTGCCAGGCTGCTAACTGGATCTACGCCCTTTGAGGCCTGTATGTGGATCTGGACCGAATGCCCATCTCTATTCTCACTATCAGGGTCACTCCAGTCAGGCCAGTCTTCCACAGTGCCTTCTAGTCTGTCAGTCTGCTCTGGGCTAGAAGAAAGTTGGTCCATCTCACTGTCCTGATGAAAGCCATTCAAAGGCAGAGACATCTTTCTACTAACATCTGGAATATACAAAAAATAAAAATAATATGCAATGGACCTTAAATAAATGAACAAATTCATTTGAATTAATATTATGAAGGGAGTTTCTTACCCGATACTGGCTTGATAACCCTTGGTGTCTTGCTACCCGTGTGACCGAGGACTAAGCCTTCAGTCCCTGATGGTCTAGGGAATAAATTCAGCACTTTGGAGGGTTGGGCCATCTGAGGGTGGAAACTTCCAACTATATGGACAGGTGAGGCTAAAGAATAAAAGTAAAGTAAGATGAGAGTAGCTCACTTGACTGTAGTTCTTAAAGGATTACTAGAGTGACATTTCAATTTCCAAATCCAGATTTTCTAGTTTGAACTGGTAGTCTGACTAAACTAGTAATCTTCTTTGGACGAGACAATAATGCTCACGGCACGCTAGGACCCATTTACTACTACACACTGCTGCAGGAATGCTTCCAGCATATAAAATGTTCTTGTAATGGTTCCTGGTTGATTTTTAAAGATTACTTGTAAAATAAAGCATTTTATTTAAGGTTTTTATTTAGTAAGCTCTGTATGATGCCAGACCTTTAATGCACAATCAGGTTCTGTGCACCCCTTTTATATGGTATAGCTAAATTCTCAAAAAAACAACAACAACAAAAGCCTCAGTTTATTTGATATACGGTATCAATAATGTAAATGTACTCTATATACAGTTAGGTCCAGAAGGTTTTGGACAGTCACATTTTAAATAATTTTGCTTCTATACACCACTGCAGTCTTTTTTCATGCAACTGAAGTGCTGAAGGTTTTCACCTTTAATTCAAGGGGTTTAACTAAAGTATTAAATTAGCTGTTTACAAATTGCATCTGTTTTTAAACGATCCCCCACTTTCAGAGGTTCAAAAGTAACAGGACAATTGACTAACAACCAATTTCATGGCCAAGTGAGGCCTGTTTTCTCATTATTTTGTGACAAATTAAGCAGATAAGAGATAGGAGATAATCTCAAGTGTTGCATTTTGTAGTTTTTCCCTTTGAAATTCTCAATATGAGATCCAAATAAATACTGATAAAAGTAAAGGAAGCCATCATTAGGCTGAAAACCAAAACAAACCTATCTGTGAAATAGCAAAAACGTGTTAAGTGGCTACGTCATCACTCACACATCTGAAAATAGAGATACCTCACAGTGCAAATGGATAATGGCTCAAAGCATGATGCTGAAACAACGCAAGATTATCTCAAGGCAAAGATAACATTAAGTGGCCAAGTCAGTCTAATCCCAACGGAACACAGCATGAAGACTGAAAACAAAACTGATTGCAGGGAGACCCACAAACAACCAGGCACCGCAGGCAGCTCCAATAAAACCTAGCAGAGCATCTCACGGGAGGAAACACAGCATCTGATGATGTTCGTGGATTCTAGACTTCATGCAGTAATTGACTGCAAAAGGGTTTTTGTCCAGTTACAAAAACAAACTCTTATATTTAAAATTACTGCAGTTTTAGTTTGTCCAGTTACTTTTGAGCCTCTGAAAATTGTCGACATTTAATATTCCAGTAATTACTAAACAGTTTATGCAATACTTTTGGAAAAGCTGAAAATCTGCAGCCGACTGTTTGATTTAAAATCCACTGCAGTGGTTTGCAGAGGCATAACTACAAAAAGTGTCTTTATCCAAAAAAATTTGACATAAAATTTTAATAAATTAGTTATCGCAATACAAGACTTGTGCTGTCTTGCACTGTTTAGTTATTATTTAGATAGAGGTGCTTTCATTGACATTTATAGACAGTGTTGCTTACTTTCAGGGGTCACTTCTGTAGACTTGGTAAAGTTAGGTGTAGTGCATTTAAAGACCTTGGTTCTCTCTCCACCAACAACCACCTGAGCCCCGAGCAAGGGCACCAACACCGCAAGACTCTGCAGCGTCATGGCAACCAGAGAATCATTGGTGTCTCTCATTCCTAACAAAACCTAAAGAGAGTAATAGACAAGATAATATACTTAAGAGATAGTTTCATTTGAATTTTGTTCTCAAGCTTTAGACATTAGATAAAATTGGTGTGATAAAAGTGGTGGCTCTGTGATTGGAAGGTCGGGGGTTCGATTCCCCTGAACAGCTACCCTGAGGTACCCCTGAGCAAGGTACTGTCCCTACACACTGCTCCCCGGGCGCCCAATGGCTGTCCACTGCACTGAGTGAATGGGTTAAATGCAGAGAGGAATTTCCCCACGGGGATCATTAAAGTATACATTATTATTATTATTATTATTATCATCATTATTAAATTGGTTACAATTTCTGGGGTTGCCTGTTTCACCCTGTTTAAGCTATTACCTAATCTCCCCGTCTGGTAAGACTAAAGAAAAAAAAATTTGTTTATTGGTTTAAACATTTTCCAAAATACTGAACATTTCAGCTTCAACTGTCTTCGTTTTTTTGACAACAAGAACAACAACAAAAAAGTTTGCTTCTAAAGTAACACCCCACCTGAGGTAGGATCTGGTTTTTGAGTTCATCGTGGGAGAAAAACTCAGCGTAAAGGTGGATGTGGGTCAGCAGCACAATTCGGACATGTTCCTCATTGACCTTGTAGAGTTCAAGAAGCTGAGGAATCACATGCTTACGGTAAAGGGACATAGACAGCAGGCAATCTTCACTGCTACCACCACCACTGTTATCTGTCCACAAAGGTGAAATAAAGAAAGTTTCATAAAACATTTGTGCCTGTCAGGCAAATACTAAGTTCTGGCTTTCTCTCAGAAAATGGGATTAGAAGATCTGGTTATCAGAAGCCAATTTTTGTTCAAATGCAATCTCACCTTTCTTTGGCCTTAAAAGATGAGGCAGGAAGCTTTTTACAGCCATGGGTTCTGCAAAAACGAGAGAGTTAAGGAGTTTGGGAGCAAGGCGTGTAGCTATCAACTCTTCAGGGAGGTTCTGGACTCGGTCTAGAAGAAACCTAAAAAACATAAAACCAAAACACTACGTAAGGAGAATATATACACCATAATACAAGTTAAAGAAAATTCTATCTGTGAAAAAAGTCCACATATAACATGTAACAAGATCACTACATTATTTCTTACTTAAAGAATTCATTCTTCTCTTCTTCTGTCTTTAGGGTGAGACTGTTCAGAAAATTCATCACTTCCAGAAAGTCATTCCTGTTCACAGAAAAAGAATGTTTGCTTAAAAAAAAAATCATTCTGAGTATTTAATGATAACTACAAATCAAACCTGACCACACAAACCTGAAAAAGTCATTGGTGAGCAAGGAACTGAGTGGCGGCCGCGACATGGGGTCAGAGTTCAGCAGGCCTGCCTGCAGTGTTTTTGTCAGGCTGGCAGCAAGCTCCTGTGACACTGAAAACAACAGTGCAAGCATATGATAATGTACATGCAGGTTAAACCTGAAAAAATGAAATGTGATATTCAAGGTCACCTCTCCTTACCATAGCCATTAAGGAGGGGAATAAGAGACTCCACCATCATCCCAAAAGAGTAACAGTCCCGAGAGTGAGCATGTTTATCAGGAAGGATTTTAAAACCCTCCACCTGTCAAGAAAACGTTTCTTGAAAACCTGTCAACACAGTGGGAAGTGCTTCTTGTCAATCATTAACTTTAACCTGCTTACCTGCTCTTCTGGAGGAAGATAGCTGGCCTCTCTTGCATTCTGGATGCTTGTGAGGAACTAAGGAGTTTAGGAATAGCCAACATTTAACATAAACCTGATACAGAGTGAGTCTTCAAACAGTCTAAAAAAAAGTGCATTAAAACTGCTGAACTGTATATACATTGCAAGAAAAATAGCTCAATGTTTGGCTAAATCTTTGAGTTGAGTGAACACACACGGACTGAATTGTGGTATTACAGTCATACAAAATGTTTTCTCAAATATCAGTTAGCATGTTATGACAGTACGATTAGAAAACAGCTTAACCAGTATTACCGTAGTTTTCGGGTCATAAGTCGCTACTTTTTCCCCCACACTGTGAACACTGTGGCTTATACTGACGTGCGGCTAATGCATATTGTTTTTCATTCAGCCAAAAACATTTTGCCTGGTAACAGTAGACCAATAAAATTGATAAGTAATATATATACTGTATATATTTTTACCGGTTGTTAAGAGACGTAATGTTGTTTGTGCACTGTTCCGTAAAAAAACCATGAGCAACGTACTTAATACTTAAAGGTAGCCACGTTACAGGTGCTGTTCAAGGAAAGAAAGCATTTGCAGTATGTATTTTTGTATGTTACCATGTTTATGTTACCTTACGGATTAATCCTCACGTGTAATATTTCTGTGTAAATATCTCATATTAGAAGTGAAACGCATACGGCTTAAAATCCAGTGCGGCCTGTAGAAGTACAAAATTTATGTTCTTTCTAAAATTAGAGCATGCGGCTTTTAATCAGGTGCGCTCTGTAGTCCGGGATTTACAGTATGTGCTTTGGCTACATGATATCAAAGTGGAAATGGTTAGCTATAATGCACAGAATCGCATCAAGCAAAAATTAAAAACAGCTCATCAGCACAAACACCTCAAACCAACTTTTAAGCACAGTGGTGGAGGGATGATGATTTTGGCTTGCTCTGCAACCACATGACCATGGCACTTTGCTGTCATTGTGTCAACCATGAGCTTTTCTGTGTACCAAAGACCAACTCTATCCAACAGCTAAAACTTCAAGTAGTTGTCAAACAAACAAACAAACAAAAACAAAGTCTAGACCTTAAATCAATTGAAATTTGACATCATCTCCTAAGCCAATGCCTGCAAACCTCAATGAACTGAAACAATGTTGTAAAAAGAGTTGTACAAAGAGTGGGTCAATATTCTTTCACTATGATGTAAAAGACTGAGAAAGCTACAAGCTACTGAATCATGATATTTACTTAGTTTTTCCACAGGACAGTAAAGAATTCTTCTCAAACTTTCTTTTTCACATGACTGCCCACATGGTTTTAATGCACTTCTTACCTCAGGAGTTGCTTCAGAGAACTTGCAGACAGTCTCCATCCCTCCCAGTTTCCAATGACCATCATCACTGACAAATACAGATGAAATACAGACGTTGTTGTGGCTCGACTTACCCTGGTGGAAGAGCAAGACAAGTTTGGAACTTGCATGAATATGCATGCATGCATGTTTAATGCAAACAGAACAACATCCAAGGGTCAATCACCATCTCCATCTTCATCTACCTTGTTTTTCCCACATGCTTTGATATAATCATGCAGAGACTGTAGAAACACTCACCCTCTCATGCAGAAAAACAAGTGCCTGCAGGAGGTCATAGATGCCTGCACAAATTTCCTCTGGGGAGAGACTGTCTAACAGTAGCTGCAGGGGCTGCACAGGCTCTGTCACCAGGTGGATGCCACCATTCTGCACTGAGCAGGACAGGAAGCGCAGTAGACGTGGGTGTCGCAGTGTCTTCAGGTGCTGGGTGAAATGTGTGGATGATTAAGCAGGTGTAAGAATTGCAAATAATTAGTATTTTAAATTACCCGTCAGTTAAGACACAAAACTCATACTTTCACTTATTTAATTCTAGTCACAACAGAGAATACTGAAGTTGGAGGGGGCTCTTCCACTACGCAAAACCATGTTAATTTTTTTTCTTAATTAAAATGTTACATCCACATTACACACTTGTGTGTACAGCTCAACTTCACACACAATCACACGTGATGCAATAATTCGCTTTTTTAAAGAACTTTTTTTCTACAGAGTTTTAGAAAAGACAGAAAACCGACTGGAGAAGTTTGGTAAAAATGTCTCAACGCTGCAGCGGTACTTTGTGTCCAACATGATCATGGCAGCGTGCTGGCTGCACACTTCCACGCATAATGCACATGAGCGACGGCAAAGGCGAGCAGCGACATCTGGAAATTACACACCTTGGCAGCTTTGTTGACTTTGTCTTCATTGCCACGTTTGTGAACAAACACAGAAGCGGGCTTTCCATCCTGGAGCACCGCCGAGTACATGGTGGGTCCGGTGGGCAGAGTCAGGAGCGGCTCCTCCAGGGTGCAGCTCCGCACCGCGCTGCTCTCCGCACCCATGACCGCGGTCGTTCTTTATGAGCAGCCACTCAGGTCATAAACTAAGCAAGCCAGGCGTGATACGTGGCAGTGCGAGTGCCTGTCAGTAAAGAAACAGACACGAGTACTTGTTATAGAGTTAAGTTGACATACCGGTACCTGTTTCAGTAAACTGGATGCACCACTTAGTGACAAGTTAGCTAGCGTCAGTTGCCTAGCAGGCTAACCTTAGCACTACGTTAGCAAGCTTGTCATTGCTGCCCTTGTCGGTAGCTTTTCCGCCTCCAAACAACCATGCCAGTCGAAGTGTACCACAGATTAATTCAACGAGTTTTGCGAACTGCTTTAAAAGTAAAAAAATAAATAAATCCCGTTTCCTTCTTGTCAAATCACCGATGCTAACGTGGAGCAAGAGCTGCGCTGTAAACAAGGACCTTTCCGGTAAAAGACGAAACCACAGAGGAGGGGTTGGTACTTACTTGTAATTACTCACTTGGTTGAATAACTTAATGTTTTTCAACTTTATTTTCAAAAGATACAGGTTTCAAATCCCTTCATCATAAAATAATTCGTTAATACGTTTATTTGTTGTTGATACATTGATACAAAAGAACGAACACCCCTCCCCGTAAGCTAATGGTTGCGACTAAAGTGGTGCGAGATAACGCAAGTAATCAGCGGAGAGTTGAGCGCCATATGGTGAGTGAAGTGAAAATAGAAACTGTCACTATTCATTTGAGTTACTTAAATCATACTTTATGTCCTTTTTAGAGAGAGCAGTCCATGTGTGTCTTTCTTTCCTTTACCTGTTATACAAACTCTGAAAAGCACACTGTTTCATTCTCAGCAAAAGCGGGTGTGCTGTCCATAATGTTAGGGTAACACATAGGTATAAAAGTTAAAATCACCTTAAGTCTTAAGTGTATATTTATTTTCTTATTCCTTAGTTATATATATATTTGTTAGGTTTTTTGCACTGATGTAACCGGAGCTTCGTCACTGGACATAGCGGAGATGACAATAAAGTTTACTTTGACTAAAAAGCTGTCAAAGCATAGTTTCATAGTTCATTCCGGTTTCATTCCGGCAGCTGTGGCTACAACTGTAGCTGCCTCCACCAGTGTGTGAATGTAAGAGTGAATGAATAGTGGAATTGTAAAAGCGCTTTGAGGGTTTCGAAAAGCGCTATATAAATGCAATCCATTATTATTATTATTATTATTATTATTATTATTATTATTATTATTATTATTATTATTATATGCATAATATACAAGACTCCCAAACACAGCAAGGTTAAATAAAATAAACCATATAAACACTACCAGTTCACGTAAAGCCATCATGGGATGGTAAATATAAAAATTTGCATCCCAAACTTTATTTCTATGTTAGTGGGGTTCTTAAAAATATATATATTTCTGATATGCTTTACATTGCTTGTTAATTAAAACTGCTTCCATCTTTACCACCACCACCACTACTGGATTTTTGGAATTAATACTAAAGGCTGCAGGGTTGTGTTGTGGTTACCAATGTCACCTTACAGCAAGAAAGTGTTGGTTTCAAATGTTCTCCCTGGGTCCTCTGGCTCCCCTAAGCAATCCGAAAACATGTATGCATATGAGAGAGTGAACTGTTGTCTGTCCCTCTGACAGACTGGTGACCTGTCCAGGCTGTATCCTGTCTCTCATCCTATGTCAGCTGGCATATGATCTAGCCTCACCATGACAGCAAATTGCACAAGTCAAAGTGGAGGTGTGAAGTAACAAAGTACAAATATTTTGTTACTGTAAGTATGTAGCCTTTGCAGATATATGTACTTTACATAAGTATTATTTTTTTTCTAACAACTTCTTACTTTTATTACCTATATTTTTAACCAAATGTCTGTACTTTCTACTCCTTACACTTTCAAAACAGACTCGGTACTTTTGGTTTAAGACATTTGAGGGGAGTTCTTTTTTTTCTTCATGTCAGTGCGCATCTTCAAACATCAAACTTTCAAAATTTGAGCCTCAACAGCAACACATGAAAGGCAATCTTACTCGTGTATTATTCACAACGATATGTCACATAAAAAGAGACGAAAGAGACCATAATCAGGGGTTAAAATGCCAAAAGGTGATTGCCTGCCAAAAACTGATTTCCGGTATTTGCTAAAAAAGTGATTGCCTGTATTTAAATTGCCATAAATAACTTGTTGGCTTATAATATCTAAAACATATGTCAAATGTATCCCTCATGAACGATATCAAGTCATCTTGAGCCACAAACAACATTCCTATCTCAACGTAGAAGCCGCAATCAATTTTTGGCAAAGTGACTTTTATATATCCTTTATTTATCCAGTTAAAAAGTCTAATTCACATTAACAAATGCCTTTTTAGGAGTAATCTGGCCAAGAAGACAGCAGGAATTGCAACAAATATAACAATAATTCTATAAAGATACTTCCAAAATGGACTGGATTGGTTACAATGTAGATACAGTAACCCAGAGTCATAAAGATACTTGAAAAACATGTATTTTTTTAATTCTATAAATAACCCCTTTGTAGATCCTTTGTAAATCCTGTTCACTAAAGTCTATTGACCAATATTTACTTATAAAGACATGACACATAAAAAAATACCACATCGAAACATTGGAAATCAATTTTTGGCAGATAACCACTTTTCGGCACAACACAGGAATGGGTGCACATGTCCGTAAGTTGCAGTTGCTGTACTTCAGCATCTAGTTAGCACTACAGAAGAGGACCAAGAGAAGCATAAAAGGAGTGATATTTTTTTAAGTAGCAGGTAATTTCAAATGCAACGTTTTTGTCACCTCAAGAAATGTCAGTAAACACACAAACTGTTTGTGTGTGCAGTTTGTCACACTGTGTGTCTGCTAGCTAAAGAAAGGTAGAGCTGCTGTGAAGATGTTAATTTTACTCAGAGATGGAGAGCGATAAAGACAGGGCAGGAGAGGAAGAAGAGAGGTTATATTTAACCTCTGCTCGGTGGTGTTTGATAAACTGGAAATTTGAATATCAGGTTTGTACATATTATGTTATTTTTTTCATGTTGTAAAATGTGCTGGGAAAAAAACCTGACACAGACTAACCGTGTTATTTAAAGGTTGCATGAAAATATGGAGTTTAGTGCAGGATAAGCTGGTTCGCTTGCAGTAATGTGATGGAATTTAAATAAAGCGTTGTGTTAGATTGGTGCAAAGTGGCTGTGGTCTTCAGAGTTAGGTTACATTAAGTATTGCAAAGATGAATTTGAAGGTAAGCTGATTATACTTGGATTCATTCACTGAATTCCACCTTCATACTGTTTAGTATAATGACAGCATAAACTGTGTCAGTGTAGAGGATGGAACAGGACAACTCATGAAACACCTGCTCACATCTTGTTAAATTCAGTTGTGTTAATCCACAAAGTGCAGTAAACCTCAGAGCAGCAGCAGCCCAGATCATCTGATCACAGCCTGTACACAAAAGAAGATCTACAAGAGCTCAGAATAGAAATTGCGATTCTTTTCCCCACGCTGAGCCACTATAACTGATTTTAGGGTTCCACCACGTGCTGAATCCCGCTTTAACCCTGGGCTATACTCATCTTCTGTTTAGAGGCAAAATCGCCCTCTACAATGTAGGCGACAGAAAATAGATCTCTTTTTAAAAAAAATGTTCCTTCTTTTGCGCATTTTAAAAATCACACATATTCTTTATGAGTATAAATACAGAGTGCAAAGTTACATTAAAAAGTTTATTTAGGAACTTTCCAGCAATGTGTTTCACAAGTTTAAAGTGAGGTTAACTTAAGGTGAAGACCTCACTTGACTCTCCCCTGCTACATGTGATGCTTGCACTGCTGAGAGAACTGTGAACAGTGGAGTCAGAGCAAACTCTGCTGGGCAAACACTGTCATGACACAGCTTCAAAATGATCTTTTCTGTCCTATTTTCTGTATCTGTGAACCAAAATGTCAGTCTGACTCTGTGTTAGTAACACGAGGATGTTGAGTTTTATCAGCGCCATGTTAATCAGTAATTAAGAGAAGCTGATTTTTTCTACCACTTGCAGTGGAGGTAGTGTTACAACATAACACACACTTTGTTTGAAGAAATATGCAATAAATATTTAACAAAAGCACAACTCTGTTGGTATCACACTTGCACTGCTTTAAAACTCTCACTGTTTTCATCTTCAGGAAATAGTCAAACCTCCTCCTAGCTACTGACAATTCTTCACACAGCAGCAACCGAAAACACACCTTCCTCACAGGAAGCGACGGTTTTGATCAGATCAGAAATGAGTTCAGTTGCCTTAGCAACTAACCAGCAGAGAGACACACACACACACACACACACACACACACACACACACACACACACACACACACACACACACACACACACACACACACACACACACACACACACACAAAGAAAAGAAAAAAAAGCCACCCACTCACATTCAAGTTTTATGCTGTCAGAAGGAACCAAAATGGATGAGCTCGGTAAGAACTTTCTGTCATGTTTTACCTTCATGAATGTCCTCAAACTAATCGATGGTACAATTTAAACTGAGGTCGAAACTGTTAGCAAAATCAGGAGTTGGTGTGTTGACACCATGACATCAAGCACAGCCAGTGCTTATGGAGTATTACCACAGTCTTGTGTGTTCTCAGACTGATTTATACAGCAGACTCTAAGTACAATATGTAATGTACTCAATGATCCAGCTCATTAGAAGGAATTTTTATACCACTGTTCTTGTGTTTTACCTCTGATTCTAGGGCTCTACATGTAGCGATTCACTACAAATCAAATACAATGTAACATTTAGAATACAGTAGAATTTTACAAGTCTTAACGAAGTCGTTTAATTCGCATACTGGAAATGAAATAAGGGTGACGGTCAAAAGGTAAGACAAAAAAGAAAAATTCTTTTAATTTCACAATGTCAAAAAATATTTTTCTGAGGTGCGATGATGTTTGAAGATGATGATCTTTACTGACTTACTGACATTGAAAGTTAAAGTCATGTCTTTAACTTTTTAAAATGAACCTTTGTCTTTTTTGCTACTTCTGCTACTTCTATGTAAAATACTTACTCATACAAAGCTTCCCATTTCCCTAGATGTGTGGTTTGCCCTGTGTGAAGGAGTGTTGTATTTGTTGTAACAAATGTCACCAGATTCTTGCAACATTATCACAAGTTTCACTTCTGCAATGTGGTATGCCCTCACTTCCTGAGGAACGCAAGTTGCATGAGCAACCTTAGTCTGCTAGCATCTTGATCTGTGTATTGAAATCCACTGTAACTTACTTCATAGAAAATATTTCACTATACATAAATTATATGCATACAGTCTAACAGTTAACACCCACAAAGGACAATAAGTGTGAAAGAGCAATGTGTGCCGTACAAATGTTATGTAATATGAATATTTGGTTGCATGAGTATTTTTTCTGAGGTTTAAAGATTTATTGTGTGTGTTTCCTGCCGCAGATTTGCTGTTAGAGGAGCTGGCCCTGAATCCAGCGGGTTCAGACAGCGTCCCTGAGAAAAAGAGCAATGATGCAACAAAAAGAGAAGTAAAAAGACAAAACTCATTAATCATGAGCTTATCCTGTTTCTGCTTTATCCCCCATTTCATTTGTAGATGAACCTGGAATTCTAAAGAAAACAACTTAAAACCTAACATGTAATTTAATTTCTTTAAGTACAGAAACTTCAGTATATGTTGGTTGTGTTCGCAGGTACCAAGTGAAGTTTGTGTTGGAACTACCAAAAATGGAAAAGTCTCAAACTCCTCAAATGTGTACAGGTGAAGTTCAAAGTTGAACCCGATTCATAGTGGTGCTGCATGAAGATCATTAGCTTAATAATTTAAATAATACATTTTAATTAATTTATGTATTTCTTTTTAACATTTTAATGCTAAGGTTTTTCTTTCATTCAGACCACACCCAAAAAGAGGAGAGCAAATACAATGAAAATGAAAGCATTGTTCTTCAGCATATTCTGGCCTTTATGTAGATGTGCTTTATTTTCTTAAGGTCTAAAAGGTTAAGAATTTCCAGTTATATTTTTGCTATGGTTCAGAAATGCAACCATTTCAATTATTAATGATGTTACAGGATGTCAGTTTTGCATTTTAAAACATTCGTGTTTTTCCTCTCTGGGATTTAGTGATGTTCCAACTCCTGTGCCAGCTTTTGTGGAACCTGACTCACCGACTCAGGAGCTGGACTCAATCTTGCAAGACCTGATGGGTCTAGCTGAAGGGGTTAGTACTACCCCAGTGCGGAAATACATATTTTATAAATATTGAAAGTAATCTGTGTTGCCCCTTTGAGCTTATTTATTTAAGTGTGAAGCCTGAAAAACTATGTCTATCTATTTTCAAACATTAGTAAAATGACATGGTTAACAACAGAGGGCAGCATTGTACTTATATCAGACTCAAGCTCTTGGACCAATAAGCATTTTGTTCTTAAACATTAAAAATACTCTGATTAAATATAAAATAAATATAATAGACAGCTAATATATTTTGAGGAAATATGTACATAAAACTGTTATTCCTACATTTTGTACCATAATTTAGGATCTAGAACCTCCAACTGACCCACCATCACTTACACAAAAAAAGCAAACAGAAGGTGGAAAACAGGCGAGCAGCAGCAGCAACACTCCAGCGGCTTCAGATGGAAAAGCCACAACGCAAAGAAAGAAAACGGATATGATAGATGACCTGCTGGGAGGGTTGAGCACTGACTTGGAGAAGATCGGTGTACGGACCACAGCCAAGGGCCACTGTGCTTCCTGCAACAAATGCATTGTAGGAAAGGTACAATCTGGACCTACAGGACACAAAGAAGAGAATTTGTCACACTGGTACCAAATTGTGGAAATTCAAACAAGATGAAAGAGATCAAAACCTCTTGTTCCCTCTTTCACTGACATTTCCTTTCTCCAGATGATCACAGCACTGGGTGAAGTGTGGCACCCCGAACACTTTGTGTGTACGGTGTGTAAGATGGAGCTGAGCACCACAGGCTTCTTTGAGAGAGACGGACGGCCGTACTGTGACAAAGACTACCATCAGCTCTTCTCACCACGCTGTGCCTATTGCAAGGGGCCTATTATGCAGGTGAGGACAACTGTATTCATATATAACCCTGCCTCTGCATAGAAAGTAAGATTAAAATAAAAATAGGTGTTAATATGATCTCCACTAAAGGATGAAATTTCATGTTTTAATGAATTCACTTTGGTGGAAAATGCACATAGAAAATGACCAAAATACCAATCTGGAACTCTCTGGTATCTAAATGTCACTCAAATTCAGCTGCGCTGTTGTTTGATTTAAGCTATAATTTGTTCTGTCATATAGTACATCAATTTATTTACACAATAATCTTTTGAAGATTGGATGATGACATACAGTAGTATGTAATCAATTTTTCTCAACATATCCCACATGTCATTCTAATAGAGAAAACACAAAACCATACTGGGATTCTGCTGCAGACCAAAGTCATTAATCAGAAACTAATGCAGCTTCTTCTATGTTCCACTTTGTGTGTTTCACAATTCACATTTTTGTGTTCCCTGACATTTGAACATGTGAGATGAGACAAACCTTACTAATCCTCAAAGGAAGTAAATTTATGATATATTTTGGGCTGCTTTAGAACATCGTGACAGCTCTGGACCAGACCTGGCACCCAGAGCACTTCTTCTGCGCACACTGCGGAGGCTTGTTTGGAACGGAAGGTGAGAGATTTGTGGATTATTTCTCTCCAATTGAAACCACAACTTTAGCAAATAACTCACTGCATCTTATGCCTATCCTAGGTTTCCTAGAGAAGGATGGGAAGCCATATTGTTGTAAGGACTTCTACTACCTCTTTGCTCCAAAGTGCTCAGGCTGTGGGGAGTCAGTGCGGGAGAATTACCTGACTGCAGCCAATGGCACCTGGCATCCAGAGTGCTTCGTCTGCGCAGTGAGCCTCTTACCTCAGACCACACACACAGCTCTGGCTTGCATACGAGCCTGAGAATAAATGAGAAAAGATACCCGCACGTTAGCTTTATTTGCAACATTTTGACCTCAACGCTGATGAAAACCATATGCCTGATGAATACTCTGCTGTTAGAAATGATGCAGATAAATCAAGGAAGTGTATTCCTCAGTGTGGGTATCTTTTACATTCTCTTCAAATCTATTTCTGTATGTAGCATCTGGTCAAAAATGGTTCAATGTGCAGCTCTGCTTTACTTAACATGTGCAAGTGTAAAACATAAAATGCCATCAGTAGTAAGAGACAAGCAGGAGCAACTGTAATATTAAGAATGTATTCATTGTTTTTCTGGCAGGTACTGAAATATGAGGTCCATAAACCTGACCATAAAACATATAAAGGGCATTTTATTTCTTAATACCTATCACTTAAAATTATAATTAACATATCTTAGTTAATCATTAATCACAAACACCAACTACAACTACTTATTTTATACAAACCAGTCATTATCAATAAGGTCAGTTGTACCTGCTACCTAATAACCTAAAACTAATTCCAGCAGGCTGAAGGTCAGACACTCCATAAAAAAGGATGACGTGGACACTCAAAGGTGGAGACTTTTTAATCAGCCTACTGATAAAAATAAATAAAACAGGTCATACAATTTAGGACCCTTGAACTTCCCCGCCACTTTTTCTGTTTCACAGCAACAGTAGAAACGTTTCCATACCATGAGTCATTTGCGTCCTGTAAGCCCCAGATGAAATTCCCCTGAAAGAGCAGTCATTAACACGGCTGTCACAGTGTTATTCTCATCACACATTTGCTAGTCATTAATTGCTTTATTTTGACTGTAATCTGTATGAAATCAGGCTAAAACTGTGACGCAACATCTATTGTTTTAGTCTGTTTTGTCACCAACACTGAGCAAACCAGCCCTTTGATGGACACAGATAACTCAGGTGTTCCAAGGCTTTGGAGCTGCTCATGCTGGTGCATAATAAATGGAACAGTGCCACTGGTGATGTTAAGAGTTACACCTGTGCTTTTACTGCTACGGTATGACAAGTCAAAGTGTCGGCCAAGAGAAACGACCATAATCAAATTCAGTGCTGTACATGTAGGTTCCAATTATGCTTTAGCGGTTATTAACAGATTGTTAAAAGAAACACAGTTGTAACACTCCTTTAGTTTTCATATTAAAGGTCCATGCCATGTGATTTTGTGGCGCCGTCACTTCATTATCTGGCTGTAACAGTCAACCATTTTCCAGGCGCTTGGTTTCCCTTCACATCGTAGACATTTAAAATGAATGATGGATTTAAAGTCTTTTACTTTCTCTCTAAAAGTTATCACTCTGCTGTATGTTAAGCAGTGTTGGGTATGACGTGTGGGTTGGGTTTGGCATCACTGTGTCTAATTGAAACTGTTATAGAAAAATCAAGAAAGTTTAACTGTTGGAAGTTTAAACTTCTTCCTCCATAACACCATGCCTAATTTTACATAACGTTCTATCCTCCCTACTGCCCCTCTTCCTCTACGCAGGACTGCCTGAAGCCCTTCACTGATGGAATTTTCATGGAGCTCAATGGTCGTCCCCTCTGCTCGCTTCACTTTCACTCCAGGCAAGGCACTGTGTGCGGTGGCTGCGGAAAGCCCATCATCGGCCGCTGCATCTCTGCGATGGATCGCAAGTTTCACCCCGAGCACTTTGTGTGTGCCTTTTGTCTGCGGCAGCTCAGCCAGGGCATCTTCAAGGAGCAGAAAGGGAAACCATACTGCTCAGCTTGCTTTGACAAACTCTTTGTCTGAGATTTGCACATGAGTAAGATGTAAATAATACAAAACAACAACAAAAACAACAAAACATTCAAATGCTACATTACTATCTTTGTTGAGTTTAGACTGTCTCGTCTGTGTATGAATGACAAAATAAAATGAAGCAATTGTACAGTCTCTACATTACAATTCATTGTTCTATTTGTATATACAAATTCTCAGTAGATCATATTTAAAAACCATTACGGTGAATTACATGATAAATAGCATGTAACCGTAAGAAAAACATACATTGATCATGGATTAAATGAAGGGAACATGCTAACATTGTTACATAATTAATTAGATGGTTATGAAAAATACAAATTTTCCCCATTATAACAATAAATGTGAGGACTGAATGGTTCTAAAAGGTGTATTGCTTGATGTAAAATTTATGGGATTTCATATATCATGATGACAAAATTTATAGGTGGAGTAAGAATAACACATGTGTGCTGTTTTAGTCCACGCTTTCCATTAAGCTACCCTTAGTTTGCCGTAAGACTTGGCAGTCCAGATATGCTCTCTCACAGTATGGAACCATTTGTCAAGGTGTTTGTCTATGTGGCCTGATAGCTTGTATTGGCAGTAACTGGCACTGAATCGGCATGCCAGCCCGAGTTTCCCCTTACCCTGACTGACCACTTGGCCTCTGGCGTGCACTGAATTCAGACAACCTCTTCATTTTCCACACAGGCTCTTTTATAGCTGTGCACGGAAGATTAATAGAGGTGGTGAGGTTAACAAAGGTGGTTTGAGAAAGAGCTCCTTCACATCACTGCATCTCTTTAGAAACTCATTTTGACTGCTGAGGGATGACAAAACCACAAAGTGTTTTAATGCTTTTTAGGCTGTCGATGTATTTGAGCTCATTTTGTTATTGGCAGATGGTGCGGATGATACGTGACAGCGAAGCATTTGCAGCCCAGTTGGGATGTACTGTTGTTCTAATAGAAGACAGATTTCTTTCGTGTGAATATTGTAATCAGTTCTGCAGAATCACATCATGAGAAAGTTTGGACTAAGCTTTTGAATTCTCTATCACAACTTATGTATTTAAATATATTCACTTCTTCTTTGTCTGATTATTTTTTAGCCAAATTGCTTTTATCTGATATCAAAATTTTGCTGAATTTTTGACTGACGAATCAGTTAGCTAAATAAATTGAAGACTAGTTTCTTCTAGTATGATGTATTACCAAACTTGCCAAAAATGTTTTCACTGTTATTATCCCTAAAATAATGAGTTCAGTGTTATTGTCAGTGCCAAACTGTGTCTTATCTTATCAGTGATCTTCAGATGAACACTGGCTACTTTTCTAAGCTTTCTTAAGTTTTGCTTAAGCAAGCCACTTGTGCTTGCATGTGATGTTAGTGTGTGAGCGGGAATGGAGGTGTGCATTAATCATGCTGTCATCACTTTCAGACCAGGTCCCTTATGGCCTCTACAGAATATAGACCTTGCATCATGGAAGAACTGTGACTGTGTTATGTTCAGTCAAAATCCACAATTGTAAGTGTTTAGTAGTCCAACATTCCTCTGCCCAGATTGCTACCAAGGACTTACTATAATGATTTTTAGAAATGCAAGAAGATGCCTGACACATTTGCTGCTGTGTTTCCAGCATGAGTCATGCACAGAACATCATCTTGGGATATGATCTGATTGAAGACCTTGGCATGTAAACTGTAAAATTTCACCCTGTCATATGATAGTATTACACATATCTCTTTCTGGATGAAGCACTTTTACAAATGATTGCTATTATTTGTGGACCTAACACTCACAAAACTGTGTTATGAATGGAAAAAACCCATAATTTAATGCTATATTTCCACTAATGGCTTCAAAGAACTAAATGTAAACTAACAGTTTAAATTAAGATTTGCAAAAAACACGTGAGCATTACTCACAGCTATCCAGTCTCAAAGCAGTGACTAAATAAAATCTGACATTCACAGAAATATATAGGCGTTATCGTATGCCTTCTACAATATTTTATGGAGGATAGGGAGGAAAAGTGCCCTTTGGCACGTTTTAAAAAAAAGAGAAAACATGAAATGCAAGCAGGGGTCTTTTTTAAATGGTGGCTGAATAAAGCACACTCTGTGAAAAGAAGAGAGAGTGTAAGGCAGGTGACATTTACAGCAGTGAAACAGAGTACGGACGGTCTGGGAGCGCACTGGGCCATGAGATGGCAGCTAGAGCTCAATGGGGGACGGAAAAGGAGTGGGGAGTATATCGGGACATAATGGATACTGGTGCTGAGGGACACAGGGTGAGGAGGGCAGGGGTTGAGGAGTGTAGTTGTAAGAGTTTCCCTTGTGTGACACTGAAACTCAACACTCGCCTCCTCTCCTGTAAAATGACTGTGTCCGCTTGGCCACCCCTGATGGGGATGGAGGGGAGTCTTGTCCAGATCCATACAGCCCCACTGCAGGTCACACTTGGCTTGTCCTGCCATACCTAGTAAACCGAGAAACTTTGAACTCATAACTGTCAAACAGGACTTTGGCTCAGACCAGCACATTAATCAAGACATTTGCTTCTAGACACATCCATGAAAAACACCATCTTGAAACACCTCCGTTGCAGCTTTGTCCTGACATGGTGAAATTACAGCTTCAGTCCGAGCAGTAAAACGCAGACGGTTCAGGTTACTGCAACATCATTACCGGTACTGTCAATGCACAGCATATTTCTAATAAATGTAAACAAGTGATTGGATGTGTTAGGTATCTAGTTAATGAAGATAACACAAAGCAAATGACATCTAATTTAAAGTAACAAAACTTAAACTGAATGAATTTGTTACATCTTTGTTGGGATAATAGATAATTAGCATCAGTTTTACACTGCTAGCATTCTAGAACATATACAATTTGAGATATACACAGGTGAGATGGCAAAATTCAGTCAGGCCACAACTTTTCAAAACTTCTCTCTATTGCTGGCCATTCCAAAATATATTCTCTCAGTAAACGAGAGCTTCATGTCTCTTTCTTATCATGCAAGAAATGCTCATTCATACATTATAGAACAGGAAAGCCTCCTGTTATTCTGATATAAAGACGTGTCATTAACCATCTACGTATACTGAGGATAATGCACGTCTCAAAAAACATTAGCGCCTGTTACCCTATGAAATGAAAGGGTTTCTGTGTAAGAGATTTACATGAATCCATTTTCAACAGCAGAGGAAAAGTGACAACTTCAACACCTCGGTAATTACTTCCACACAGAGAGAAGTTTAGCTGGAGTGCGGCTCTACTTTGGGTGTGTTTGTTTTGGCCTTCTGCTAACACAGGGTCACAGGTATCGCACCTGATTCATGACTGCCTCCTCTGTCCAAAGGGAACTTCTTGTTGTCCTTGGCTGAACACTGAGTTCCCCTCACTATCTCACACTCCCTCACACACCAGCAGACGTATAAATGCACACACACAAACCTCACAAACTTGTAAATACTATTTGGGGATTTTCTGTTCGTGCCATCTTGGATTTGGTTTACATAATCACATACACAGACATGCACAAAAACAACACATGAGTGGAAAAGGCTTTGGCCACATATTAGGAATAATTTAAAAAAAACTAAAAAACAACTTATGCACGCTCCCAAATCAGTTCA
Source organism: Rhamphochromis sp. 'chilingali' (assembly GCF_963969265.1). NCBI lineage: Eukaryota > Metazoa > Chordata > Actinopteri > Cichliformes > Cichlidae > Rhamphochromis > Rhamphochromis sp. 'chilingali'. The sequence continues at coordinate 43,948,417 of NC_137931.1, read as the reverse complement.
AACATGTGCGGACTCTTTGGGTTTGGTCAACAACATCACGCACAGATGCAAAACACATGCACATACATAAATATATAAATGGCTTTTATTAGTTTGGTGTCTGTCTCTCAGTCTCTCTCTGCACAGCCTTCTTTTTTTTGGTGACACAAAGCGTATCTGTGCGAACATCACTGCCCTCCCTGTGTGCTTGTAGATCCTTAACCAAGATAACTTTAGGTCTCCAGTTTTATGGATTAAATGGAGCCAGCTCCAGAGGTGGACTTAATGGGTGGTTCCCAAGACAACTTCACCTTCTTCTCCTGTTGCTTTGCTACACATCTTTGTCTCATCTCCCTCACATCTTCTGCCAAGTGTCTCAGCTGGACCTCCATGCTCAACAAGGAAGAGCTTGGAGAAAGAGAATGAGAAAGACAGCATGGTGCATTTTATCTGGATCCTAATAACTCCATGGATCAAACTGGCTGGGGTTATGAAAAAGATTTATAAGACAGTCAGTTCCTTCTGTATGCTAGACTTTAGTATCAAGAAGATAGATGGTTTCATTATGCTTGCTCATTGTGTCCATGTGTGGATTTACTGCACAGTGTGCCAGAACTTTACACTCTGTGATATTTTCAGGGAAACCTCTCTTGCAATCGATGGATCACTTAATTAAAGCCTTCTCGTAACTGTTAGAACATGCTTTGAATGGTGGTAAACCTGCAGTGATTTAGTTTAGTCTCACATGTCACTGTTTTTCCAAATATGGTCCAAAGGTAAAAATTAGGTAACACATCTCAGTCTCTGTTGGAGCTCCACAGGTGCCCTCTGTTGTTTGTATGAAAGATGCTTGATAGTTAGGGCCGGAGCTTTGGTTCTTTAAGTTGCAAGGGTAAGGCTTGAACCAGAGGTCAGACATTGAGCATAACAGTGGCTCTGATCCAAATCCGCCGCCTTTGTAGCAGCCACAGCATGGATCATTATAAGATTTGTTTTAAAGAGTGATGGTTAACCGCAATGCAGCCCTGTTGCCTAAGAGTTGAATGGTCTCCTGGGTTTAGACAAACTTGGAAACGTTTGTTTAGGGCTGGGAAGCCCCACCAGTGGAAGATCAGGGTTGGCTTGTTGATAAATCACAGCCGCTGTAGTAAGAGCCCAAAAGGCCAGCTTCTAGTCAAACTTCACACTAGCCCGCTTTGAAAATCAATCTGAAACTTTGTGGGAGCAAATACCATTTTAACCCTGGAAACACCAATAGGAGTTTACCACAAAATCATTAGCAGGTGTCTATTTTACAGCACCTCTGGTAAGTTTGACTGCATGTTAATTTAATTTGCACTGAGAGGATTTCGGTTTGCCCAGGTGACGGATAAATTAGCAGCTCACTCAAAAACTTTGGGCTGGTGGAGACATTTTTGTAACTGCTAATCCCCCAATGCTTTCTGTGACACCTTGTTCCCACTAAACCCATTAAGACGCAATCATAAGCCCTCATCTGAACCCAGGCTTAACCAACAGCTATGTGTTGATGGAGCTGGGGTTACGTTACTCCTTAGCATAAAAATGATTTAGTGCACAGTAATTCTAAACCACTGCATTGCTTTCACCAATAAAGATTTCTTCTCTCTGAGGGTATTCTGCACGTTTTAAAAATGGAATATTTAATTTTCAAAGAGCCGTTCTTTTTAAATGTGTTCATTGTTTAAACAAAATGCTGAAATCACTGAAACTAAAGAAATGCACAAGTGATTCAAATTCTTTTTGAAAAGAAAAACACTCTTCATTAGGTGTAAGTGTATGTTTTTGTGTTTTTTCTGTTTTTGTTTGAAAGTAAGTTATATTGTTAGGGGGAAAAATGTTGTTTACCCCTTTTAACTGTAGTATGTTATGTTTGACATCACAGTATATGAGAAGATGCACTAATGTTTCCTTTTTATTGAAAAAAAGTTTCTTTCTTTCCTTTATCAGATACTTACTCTCTCTCTCCCTCTCAGACTTTTTTTTTCTTTTGCATACTTCATAATCACATAGCAACCAACAAAGCCAAGACAAACAGGAACACACGGATTATTCAGTCATTTTTATCAACATCTTGTTCACTTTCCTTCCCCGAATGATGTCTGGCTTTGTAAATATTTCCACTAAACAGTTGAGTCTCCATCAGGGCTTACAGTGGGATTAGAGCTCAAATTACTGACTCTGTGGCTCATTTACTCTCCGAATCCACGGTTTTCAGAACAAAGTTGCATGTGGACATGTCCAGTGATATGATAATAGCATGAAATGAGAAACACATTTCTCTTTCCAGTGCCGCAGAAAGGCTTTTATGTGTAATGTTTGATGTTACAAGTTGTAACACATAGAGGATGTGAAAGGCAAGCGCAAGGACAAAAGTAAAGGTTTTCTGTGCTACGATATGAAACTGAGAGAAATCTAGGAAAAACAACAATTATTCGAGTCAAAATTTGTAATTAGCGTTCATAGTTTAGCTGTAACAAAATGTGCACAGCAGAAGTAGCAGTAGACCAACTTGGCATACTTTTCTTTAATTATCCTCCTGTTATCGTTACAGTTATGACTGCACTGTTTACCCAGCAATGACTCATCTTGCATCAGGTTCATGTCTTGTCAAAAAAGTGGTTAATTTACTGTGGCGACAACATCAGTTCGAACCACAAACAACACCAGGCTTTTTTTGGTCACTGGTGTTGTAAAATGTTCTTGGCAGTGTTAATGAATAACTTAAACCTGCATCATTCTGTTATTGTTATCTTCCTGTTCTCTCTGCAAAGAGGAATGGATGGCAACAAGCCATGCCTCATTTATCTTCTGCGATATTATCACTGAATGCTGCTGCATACACACTGCTGTCGGACCATTCAAACACAGTGTTCCACAATCTTACTCAGGAAACGAGGGCGAGTAGCAAGATCATTTGTGTGATCATGCGGTTGCAATGTGGCATTACAGCATGAAGTTAAACCAAACCACAAACCATGTCAAACACGATTTCAAAGATGCAGTTATTTGCTCTAGTGGCAAAACCAGTATAAGCATTAATATAATAATGGTTTTATTTTCTACTTTATTTTTTAAAATGGTCTGAAATGTGAATGGGACATTTAGCAGGTAATAATTCATGACGCTTTGCTTGCCTTCACTTTCAGAGACCTCCCACTTCTGTTTCTATTTTCTGTTTCATGTCAGAGCCAGTTTGGCTGCTCTGTGAAGGTAATACAGGAGTCTATGGGAATATTCAAAATTCATTTTCCATCTTTTTTTGAACCAACTTCATCCATGTAATAGCTCTATTTTTGACCAAGAAGTTCTTTTGATTTTTGACCATTTTGAGCCAAATGTTTGACGCCATCGATGACTCAACTAGGTAAATGTAATTGTTCTTTTATTAGCACAGCAATTTTCAGCAAGACACAATTGAATGGGAGGTTCTCTATAGATTAACCAGCCTTTTAACATGATAAAATTACATTAGATAACACAGCTTGCAACTGAAATATGGAAATGATTGGCTAATCCAATTTAGTGTAATAGGAGGATGGAGTCCCTTCGTGTCCCTCCGGTGGGTGAGAGACCGGTTTCACCCTGGACAGGATGCAATCGATTGCGGGGCCAACACAGAACGATCAATTATCAGTTAACCTAACATGAAAATGGACTTGCACATTGAGAACATGAACGACCCCAACCAGCAGATTTGAACCTGCTGTAAGATGAATGTGCTGACCAGTGCACCACCTAATTTATTAAACCATCTGTTTTCAATTTCAAGTTACTTTTTAAGTAAATGCGTGAAATATATCCAAAAACAAAGAAGATTTCTCAGTGACCTCATATTGATCTTGTTGTCTGTTTACTAGTCAGACAAGGCTTCTGTCTTTAGAAGGTCATGCAAGAGGCAATAAAGATAAATACAGGAAGCTAGATTACCTCAATTTTTGTGCATCATTTGATTTGGCTGTAAGAGTTCAGAGCAACAAATTCAATATGACTACCAACATGTGACTGGTGGGCTATGACAGTATAAGGGAGCGACGGAATAAGGGAGCAAGACAGAATAGCAGCAAATATAAAAAAGAAGGAAAAGAAAGGGAGACTTATGAGCAACAGAATCCAAAAGCCTCTTCACCAGACCAGAGGACCACTGTTTCCTGTGTGCTCGAATTACTTTGTAAATGTTACCCTGTCAACCTCATTTTAAGAGCCTCCGATATCAAAACAGAACTCAGCCATCTCTGGGCATGTGCAGTGTGGTGACTGAGAGGGCAGCACATTGGTTTAGATGTGACTTTCAATCATGGTGATGTGCTTCAGCCCAGCAGTCTATGCTAGGCTCAACTCTGGCTCATAAATCAATCTCGCTTCGACTGCACAGCTCAGAGCTCCCCAGAGTGTTACGCACGTTTTTTAACTCTCTGCAGTCAGCTGCTATTGTCAGGCATCTTCATAGTCACTGGTTCATCACTTCAGTCTCCCTTTGTCATGAATCACACAGCTTATGTCTGCACTGTACTGTATATGTACAGTGCAGACATATTATAGATGAATGGCCAGCAAATTTTACTAGAAAGGGATCAAGTTAAATATCAAAGGTAATGAGTGTGAAAATGCTTATAAATTGAATGTTTTATTGTTTTATTACTCCAGAGATAGCAGCAGACTAGACTGAACAGCTCAATACCCGATCGAATTACTGTGTCCTTTTGGACCAACATTAACGGTGCCCTAAGGATGAATAATACTTACTTTGTTAAACTGGTGAGGTTTTCTGGGGGCATGTGCAGGTCAAAAATGGGCCTGTCGCAGAGACAAAGGCCTTGCATATTACAGTTACTCCTAACTTTTCATAGCAAATTTAATTTGAATGATCTAGTTATGACCATTACAAAACATCGTCTTCACCATCAACTTGTGATACTTTATGTTACAAATTGTTTGTAAATGTTACTAGCTAATATGCTAAGCTGTCGATGATGATAATACTGTCACGATACCAACCAGACATCGGCCTGATTGTACCAGGTCTGGGCTCACTGGCCAATCACAACAATGTTAGCTGATACATTTAACATATGAGATCAACCCCGTTCGGCTTAAAAAAGCAGAATATCGCATTTTTCTCCATACATATCTGCACTTGTCTAGAGAGATTATTTATAAAGTTGGTCCTATTTTTGAAACTAAATACTTCTGTAGAATGAAATACTGCAACAACAGATCCACTGAATTGTGTTCACTTACAGAGAAAGTGCTGGGAAACGCTTACACATCGACTGATACAGTTTGTATTTCACTTACTGTATTATTGACTTCCCTGTTGGGGCATTAAGGCTCAAACTTTGCCCCCCCTGGGACCTGAGCATTGGGGCTCAGTCAGATTCAGAGTATAATTCATCTTCTGTGAGACCAGGTGGAGACTGGAAGCTGTCATCGCAACGTTATTGATGTGTTGCATTTAAGGCATATTCTTGGCTCAGACTGCTACTAAGGAAGTAAAAATAGTCTTTGCTCAATACAGTGATATTACAAAAAAATATGAAGCTTGCTTAGAGTCCAAATCTAAGACAATGCTTAATAATTATAGGCCCACCGTCATTTCTACCAAGGTAAGTGGTTAATGATATTATTATACACATCACAGCATAACAGACTCACATCCCCTGGAAGCCCAAACAGAGCTCCAGGCAAGACCATAAATAAATCTAGACATGAAAGCAGGGGCGAAGCTGGTGTATTTTCCTTTTTCAGTCTCATACTGTAGATTACAGTATAAACCGTGACACATGTTCAGGATCAGCTGAAGAAGCAGAAAATTACCTCTCTGGATTTTTCCTGAGAGAACTATTTGTGTATTTGTCTGTGCCTGCGTGCCTGTGTGTTTGTGTATTTAGTCATAAGGGTCATGCTGTTTAATGTGTTTCGGTTCTTTGTGTGTGTTCAATTCAGTCATACGCACAGTACTGCTTAATATGTTCCCTCTGACCTAGTGCGTGTGTTTGTGTGTATTTTGTCATAGAAGCCATGCTGTTTGACATATTTCAAAAGCATGTGCATGTATGGATCTGTGTTTATATCGGCGGCTGTGTGGGTGAATGTGTGTGTGTGTAGCTTAGTAGCGCAGTCTGCTTCTCAACAGGCTCTGGGCCTGTTGACAGCTCCACCGCTCCCTGTCAACCACAAGAACAGCTCTATGTGTGAGTGAAGAGTAGCAGTAGGAACATTGCCCAGAAAGAAGTCTGGGGTTTGTGTGTGTGTGCATCTATGTGTGCGTACCTGTATCAGTGTCTATGCATGTCTGAGTCTGTGTGTTTATCTGAGCCAGGTTGTTATTATGGAGACAGATCTTGAAAATGCCCTCCTACTTCTCATCCTCCACTGCTCTCGTTCCACAAACCATTAATTTTAGGCATTTGAAATATGGCCTTTAAGGCAATAAATTATGTCTGTGTTGTATCAATACAGAGCCATCAGTCAGACCTAATCATCTCCCTCTGTAGCATTCCTGTGACTCTTCACTTCAATTGCTTTCCATCAACACCTTTTCTTTTTGTGTTTCTTTTTCCTTTCTTCTTCCACCTTGTGCACTGGTGCACCCTCCTTCTTTCAGTGTCTCATGTTTAGATGAATGGGTATGTATATCTGCACCGATACATGAACTTGAGTTTGGGGGGGTTGAATTTGATGGGCCAAGTGTTACAGAAGCGCACACTGATTTTGAAAATATACAGAGCTGGAAACCAAAGGATATGTCGGGGTGGGAAAAAAGATGCCGAAAAGAACAGATGATAGAAAGAAAGCATGAAATGTCATATTGCGTTACCGCTTTCGCATCATTCAGCCCCTCCCTACCCCCAACCTTGCACTGGTTCTGAACTCATAGCTGAAGTCCAGTTTTATCAGTCACAGGGATCAAAGAGCTTTTTTCTGGAATCACACAGTTCTCAACGTAGCTGAGTCAAGATGTTATCGTTCTGAGCCTGTTTCTTTGTCTCCGACCCAAAGGAACCCAAACTGCAGATCCGGCCACTGAATTGTTTTTATACTTTCAAACACATGTTCAAACCACATGTCTGTCCAAAGCACCCAGGTACACACTATGTAGTATTTTGGACACCTAGCTTCACAGATGTGGGTAAACAAAGCTCAAGACAGTCTATGACTAAGACTACCCCCTCAAACACAGCAGCTGGCGTACAGTACGACCACAGAGAGAGATGTGCAAGAGACCAAATAAACCTTGGATAAATACAGGATAAACACACAGCGTTTCATTGACACCAAACTAAACTCCCTGCCAAAGGCTGACTCAGGCATAAGGCCAGGCTTTGCTTTCTGTAGTCAGTGTAAAATCACAGAAACTAGGGAAAGCTGTGTGTGGAAAAACAACACGATCAGACAGCGGCTGAACCAATGCTTCCTGTTCTCTATTGATCTTAAAGCATAATTTATTTTTTAACCTTTCATGCCACAAATTTACTATACGTGCGGCAATAAAGCATCTTCGGACAATATGATAATCTTCAAAAGACCTTATTAGTGCAGATGACCATCTTCAAAAGACGGTCAAGTTCAAACCCAGATTTCTGTCGACTTAGAGAAGAGCTCATCTGATCCCTGCACACCAGTGCAGACCAGAGGCTTTGATTTAATGATATCATAACACATGCTGTTTGTGCTCCCCAGTCAATGAAAAATTCCTTATATGGCGTTGGTGGCCTTCTTTGAACCCTGCTTGAATAAACCCCAAACAGGACACCGACAATGAACAACAACAGTATAATAGAGATTAACACTGGCAAAATATATATTGTATTACCATAATATTGTGATATTAATGGCATCCATTGTCCAGCTCTGAGATTTGGAGCAGAACCAGTATGTATGCTTAAATGACAAGAAGGGAAACATCATTATTTGTCCATACTTTATTTTTTTTTACCATTCAAATAGCCAAAAGACAGATCTTCTTAACAGCAGGACGAGCCTTTTCACTCCTCCAACTCTTCAGCTTTGGCTTTCAGGGGTAAATGGGGGAGAAGAGGGAAGATAGCAGGGGGTGCTCCAGATATGGGTAATACAATTACTAACAATGCCAGTGATCAGTGGGAGAGAGTGCAGTGCATCATGGGGTGACTTTGCCAGCCAAGCCTTTGATGTAAGAGAATTATAGGCTCTAGAAAACAAACACAAGATATGGCTCTCTGTGAAAGCGTCAGTATGTGTGCACATATACAAAATGACCACAAAAAAAAATACAAATTATGATCAAAACTGCTGCTTTACCAAAATCTCAGCATAGAAACCATTTCCACAATGACCTTAGAAGTACATTGTTGCTAATAAGATGAGTCTCCTTCATCATTAAATGGAAAGTGATCAACAGCTGGCACGCATATTAAGGGAAATTTCAACATGAAGCATATTAGTAAGGTGTGTGGTCACCGCACGCTGTCAAAACAGCTCTAGTTTGTGGAAATGTACCAAAAGCATCAACTCCATTCATCCAAAAATACTCCCTTATTAGGCGTCTTGATGATGATGGCGGAGAGCGTCCGCCGGTCCCAAAATCACCCATATGATGATTCAAATCATTTTCAGACAATCAAACAATTCAGTGACCCCAAGTAGAAATTGGAATTATTGTACATTTGCTTTGTTTTCCCACTCTTTCAGTCAGGCTTTTTCCTTTGAAGAAGCAGTTCAACATTTTTGGAAATGTACTAATCTGCCTGCTCGTTGAGAGCTTGATGAGGAGACGACTGTAACTCACATGTCTGCACAGTGAATGTGAAGCGAGAGCCAGCAACCACTTAACACAAATAACTGGAAACAGGGTGGCTGTGTGCTTTCATTCATTCATTCAGCATCTCAAGAAACTGTGAAAGTGTGAATTTTCTTTCCATGACTTAATTGTAACTATTATACAGCATGACAAAAGAACCTAAAAGGTATATTTTGAAATATTAATACATCCTAAATGCAAATCTTGATCTCATTTAACTAAACTGAACTATTTCTCTCCGACTCAGACTCATGTCTCTTCTTCTTTACTTCCCCCCAAAATAATGACAGATGTTTAAAAAAAAATCTATATGAGACAATACTCCTGAAAAAACAACCCTTGCCATGACCTCAGTCATTGTATCTCTTCCTCTCATCTTTCCCCTTCTGCTTTTGCTCATTCTGGATGAAGATAGACGTGTGGCCGTCAATTGCATGTGTTGACCTGCAACAAGAGACATCACTGCAACTACTAGGAAAAACTATTTAACCCAAATGTGCTGTCACCAAACAAATCAGTGTCTGCATGACCCAACAATGGCAGCAGAAATTCTTGGAGACTAACCAAAAATAGCCGTTACACGTTAGACTTGGTTGAACTCCTTTCCTCCTTTTTATCTCTGCTTTACTCATCTAGGGTAAACAGATACATTTTGGGCCCACTCCTTGGATTCTTTGATATATTTCACCACATAAAATTGTCCTTCTTCTCTACCACCTCCTAACCTTTACATTTTACCCCCCGTTTTTCCCAGGACATCCGGAAAAGGGAACCACAATAACCTTTCACCAGAGACTCTGTCAATATTATTACTCGACGTCTTCAAAGGAGGACAGAGGATATTAGACCCTGAGCAAGAAATGGGTGGAGGTAGTGAAGGGAATGCGTGTTTAGTCCAGCTGAGACACCAGAAAGAGACAGAAAGAGGGAGTGTCCAGTGGGGCCTTCGAGCTTGACAGTCAGACTCTGAGGTATGGAAGCCTGAAGCTATAAGCCACTCCTTCAGATTTATCATACTCAGTTTCTTTGAAGCGCAATTTTTATGCCCTCATGGTACCCATCCCACCTTGTTCTTCTTACTTTTGTCCACAATGTGCACATGCTTAATTCTTCTTCACACCACTAGGGGTCCCTGTGTACATAATAAACAAAATAGTTTGCATGCATTTCCAGCCTCAGTTACAGTTACACATCTCTGTACAGTTCACTGGATATAAATGGATGTTCTCTTTTCATGTGGTGTAGAGCACCGGTGGTGTTTATGAAGGAAATAATACTTCTTGCATTACATAACAAAAGACAAGTAATGACTCTGAGGCAAAGGTGCAGAGTTAAAATTGGGGTTTTGTGCCAGGACTTCTGCACAATATCAGACATGTGGACGGCCACAAGGACAAGCAGACAGCAGATCTTTTGAACTGAAGGGCTACAGACATTAACAGGGTGCCTTCAATCTCATATTTACTCTTTCCCTATCTGTATGCTTTCTTCTGGATGTAATTGACATATTAAAGAAAAATATGCAAAGCCAGTAAAAGTGTGGACAGGCCTATTGGCAGGATTCAGCTGCAGACTTGTTTAACATGTCAAAAATACTTTTGCAGCCGAGTCAACTCTCTTTCTCTCCCTTTCCTGCCTCCTTCTCTCTCCAACACCTCCCCAGATGTGTGCTCTATAAGTGGACGTTGCCGCGATCTGCTAACAGAACATTAACTTTAAAGTCTTCTTTCGTCCCCAGCTATATACGTGCACCATGCTGTAAGTGCTGGCCCCAGTCCAGGAATATCCTGCAGCCAGCCGCTCATAAGCCCTCTTCTAACCAGCCAAGAATGTGGAAAGCTCCTTCAAAGAGAAGCCTTCTACGAGGCGTGGTTAAAGCATGTACCTGGGTCTACAGGTGGCCACATTAGACTAGATGAAACCGTTAACTGAAGTCCCACACCTGTCTCAGAGCAAGAGCCACAAAAGGGAGAAACCGAGTAGTGAGGATGCAGAGATTAGATCTGTTTAGCATGGTTTTCTTGAGTTGTTCCTTCTGTTTCAAGTATGTGAAAATATGAGGTGGCATTCAAGTGGACCATTGTGCAAATCCATAAAGCAAAAACATGCTAACTTTTCTACCTGTCAGACTCTCAAATCTTGATAAATGACTCCCAGCGAAAGTAGTCAGAGTCAAGAGTCAAAGAGCAGAAGTGTCACAGTTTTACAACGTGAAACTTGGTTAAAAGACAACTTGATCAAAGGCACTCAACACAAACAGCCAATCTGAATGGAAAATACAATAAGGGTGCAGACGGACCGAGCTGCCCAGTAACAGAAGTGAACATGGAGTGGTGAGAAGAGGAGTGGAGAGGAGGGGAGAACATGAAAGAGGACAAAGAGCTGCTTGTCTGAGGTCTGTCTGCCCAGCCTGCCGGGAGGGGCTCGGTGCCACTTGTTTGAGGGGTCCCCATGATAAATTTCCACTACTTGACTCTGTCACGCTGTCTGCCACTTGGACAATAACTGAGGTCACAGTAGAGTAGTGGAGCGTTGACATCGGTGCCTGCACAGAGGGGCCACTATCTCTCAACACATGCGCTGATTTCAGAATGCCTGCTCCTCATCATGACTAATACATCTTAAGAAGAGTGGTGGAATGAAGATAAATAAAAGACTTCTCACAGTTGTCTTTTCTTAGACCTGTTTATTTGCATCCATTAATCATGCATATAAGGTCCAAGATTATCCATACAGTTCAAATGCAGCCTATTGCTGCAGGCATGTCAAACAGAGAAGGACAGAGATGAATGGGATCCTACTGGTGAGGAAGCACATGACAGCATTTGAAATAGTGTTCATTTACATCTTTGAAATGACTCTGCCGAAAACCAAACCAAACAAACCTCTGGACTGCTAGTACTGTGAGCCCTCTGGGCTCTTGGTTAGTGGTGACAGCCCCCCTCATAATAATGAGGTACATATACCCAATCATAGCGCATGGCTGTGGTATATAAACCACTATAGCAAATATTTCATTTAAGATCATTGGGATCAATTTAAAAAAACGAGTTCCTGAGTTCGGGTTATTAGAAAAATATCAGGAACATCGAAATGGAAACTAAATTAACTTAATAAGCAGCTAATGAGAAGATTAATTCCAATCTGCACTGTTTTGGGGGGTCTGCGTGGCTAGAGCTGCTTCACTCGCTGAAACCTGTCATTTCTCTATGAACCTGTGCTCCCTCCTCTTAAAAGAACCTGGGCTGTGTGTATTATGGGTGGGGTGGGGTACTCACTCAGACCGTCCCACCTCCCTCTTTCCCAGTCAAGACGCTCCAAGTTCGTGGAGCGCAAACTCTCCAAAGAGTTTATAGCTCCTGCTTCAGGACTGCACCGGGTTGGAAGGAGCCAAGAAAAATTTAGAGCAGAAACAGATACTTTCACAAGTGGAGTGCGTCGGGAATGGCGAAGAGGCGGAATGGTCCTCTCGCCGACCTGCACATGTGAGCCCAGAGGCCACCGGTAACTTTTTTTTTTTTTTGTACTTCAAAGGAGACGGGAAACCGGGCAATAACAGAGAAGACAGAGTGGGGAGAAAAGAGAGAAAAGTCCGCTTTGAGCTGACTCCTACAAGTGTCCAATAACATCGACGGGATGGTCGTTCTGCCTGGAATCAGCTGGGTCTTCCTGAGCGCGCTGCTGCACGCTGTGGCACCCTGGGGCGCAGACCGACCGGGCAGACCGAGACAGTGCGACGCTCCAAAATCGGTGAGTCGTGTTGGGAGGGCTTTCTTAAGTCAGTGACTCTCCGTGTGCACCGGGATGGACGCGTATTTGAAAGTTAATAATAATCTAGGCTACTCCAAGCAAAGATTTGGCCCCGACAAGGTCGTTATTTAGCCCACATAACTGAATGGTGCTAATAACAACCCTACGGCTTTGTGACACTTGTTGTCTGTTCATCCTAAACACCCCTTTCTCTCTAATAACTTCTTTTTGAATTATATGGCGAAACTCCACTGAAGCATTGGGTCACTTTGGAGGGAGATTCTACGACGGGGGGCGCAGAGTCTAGTTTGTCATTAGGCTGTTTTTCTGACTTAGACACTTGTCTATAACAAGCGCAAAGGCTGATATGACTTTAAAGAAAACAGCCTACAATTTCTTATTACTTATGCTTAAATTTATAGTAACAATAACTTAAAGTTATAATAATAATAATAATAATAATAATAATAATAATAATAATAATAATAATAATAATAATAATAATAATAATAATAATAATAATAACTTTTTGTGCGTTATGTTTATGTAAATGTTCAGGTATATATGAAAGACCCTTATACTGCAGTAAAACTGTGGAGTGGGGACTTAACGTGAAGGAGACTGCCAAGAGAAACTGTTACCGTTTGCCAACTTTATGGCTGTTTATGTGACAAACGCAAGTGGGAACACCCACGGGTGACTTACTTCATTTGGGAAAGTTTCATTGACCTTTCAGAAGTGATCGTGTTTCAGTACTGTGGCGGCTTATTAAAACACTTATCGGGCATATTGGTAAAATTATGGACGTGGCTTGAACTCGCAGACCGTGAGGAAGTGCCGGAGTGCAGCCCGGACATATTCCAGCTCGGTTAATGTGCTTGCCCAGCCGGCTGTCTGACTTCCACTTCTTGCATTTTCGACATAAAGAGCGGGGGGAAAGTTAATGGCCATCGTGACTTCAAGAATCATATCCAACACTCTTTTCTGTTGGAAAAAAAAATACAGCACATGAAAACTGCCCAAGAGCCCAGAAACAGTCCAAAACAAAAACAAAACGCTTGGCACTTGAGTGTGCAGAAGATATTATTAAGGAGTTGTTTACAGATCACAGACTTTGTTGTATTAGGTTGTCCTATAATAGTACTGTTGTCAGATATGGCTGAAGGCTTGCTCCATGTGATTTCTAATGCATCAGTACAGTGGTCTCTGTTTTCTGTTAAGTGTAATTACCCCCATAAAAAGGAACCCCGTGCGTCAAGGCTCGCCAGAAAAGTCAAAGCTGCCTTAGTAGAGAGGCTCTCGCCTCTTTTCAGGTCTTACACGAACACCGTCTCACTTTCCACGTCAAAACGTCTTCGTTTACGGTTAGGCCCAAGTACACGTCGTTAACGGTGGACGTGCAAAATGCTTTATTAGTTTCCGCCCTTCCAAAATATGATATGAATCCCTTCCAAACCTTTCCCGTTACTCTTCGCAGACGAGTGGCCTTGGCCAGAGTGAAAATGAGGTTAGAAACACAGAAACAAACGCAGTGTGTCTGCAAAAAATTTTGCCCTGAAATCAAATATGGTCTAGCACAAGTTGGTGCCAGTAATTACGGTATGTAAATTGCAATTAATTATGATGATTATAGAAACATACCACAAGAGCACCGCTATTTGAAAAGTTGAAATGACAAAGGCAGCATTGGCAGTATGCAGTGGAGCACAGCTGAAGAAAATCTTGATTAAATTTTAGAAATAAACATTTTCTAAGAAAAACTTTATTTTACAGTAATGGGTTTCATCCCTCAAATGCCTGATTGCACTGTGTCTCAGCGGCCAGAAGTTTGATATTGTTTATAAAAGCTATTTTTTGTCATATTTAAATAATGCCAACATCAAAGTCATAGCACATGCAAAGCACATTTGCAGAGCAGCTAATAAGAAACATGTTTTAAATGCAGTAGAGCCTTATATTCATTTAGAACGACTGTGATTATTTAATTTCAATTTTGACATTTCTTTCTATTAAAGACAACCACAACAGTAAAAAGCTGTAACACAAACTTTGGAGACAAAATCAGTGCTGTACTTGAGACTGTCAGCATTTCGTCCTCATGCCCGATGTCAAAAAAAGAAAGTAAAATCCCAAATATAAGTATCATAGTGAGGTCAGAATTGAGTGCAGGTTTCTTTCATGGTTTTTATGAGCTCCAGTGTAGTATATTTGCACCACAGCCCTGAAAATGCTTCCCAGGCCTAAAGAGGCTTTGGCAACCGAGGTATGCACCTCAACAATACACGGGGGTCTGTTTACAGCCCAGAAGGCCCCTCTATAAACTCCCTGACTGCAAGTGCTCGCAGCACAGCCCCAGGCTGACTAGACTTCATACTTCCTGCGGTGTAATTTTAAAATAGTATTTCAAATTTTTAACTTGTTGACCTGAGCCCATGAGCCAGTAAACCACAACAGAGGAAAAATCTGTCACTTTCAGTTTTAATGCGAGCTCTAACATGATGGTTTTGGTGTTTTTGTTTCTGTTTACTGTTAAAATCGTTTTCCTCTTCTTCTTTTTTGTGTGTTTTTTATAGCAAAGTGACATGAACTCTTTCCTTTGGAGAGTAAAGCGGGCACCTCCTCACCCACCTTCTTACTTATTTGGTACCATCCACGTGCCCTACACCCGAGTCTGGGACTTCATTCCCAACAGCTCCAAGCAGGCTTTCCATGACAGCAATAATGTTTACTTTGAGCTGGACCTGACTGATCCCCTGACCATCTCCAAACTGACCAGCTGCCAGTTACTGCCCCACGGAGAAAACCTGCAGACCCTGCTACCTCGAGATCTGTACCGCCGACTCAAACGCCATCTTGATTACGTCAAACACATGATGCCTTATTGGATGACAGCTGACCAGCGAGGCCGAGGCCTGTATGCTGACTACCTGTTCAATGCTATTGCAGGGAACTGGGAGAGGAAGAGGCCTGTGTGGGTAATGCTGATGGTAAACTCACTCACAGAATGGGACGTCCGGTCCAGGGGGACACCAGTGCTCGACCTGTTTCTAGCTCAAGAGGCAGAGCGAATGGGAAAGACTACAGGGGCAGTTGAGCAAGTGGAGGAGCAGTGTCATCCCCTCAATGGACTCAACTTCTCTCAGGTAAGAGGATGAAATGACTGTCTTTGCCTTTATTTTTCCTGTGTGTACACAGCCAGAATAGCCGAAGAAATGACAAGAACAATTTGGTGAAGTTGGAGCATCGTTTATCCTCCTGAATACATGAAAATATATACACATATACTGCATGCAACTAAGAATGTGGGAGAAGACAACATAAGGAGAAAGAAGTGATTAAAACATGTCTGCTGTAGACAGCTTTATGGTTATGAACGTCCCTCCACCTCACTACACAAACATATTTAACTGCTGAATCTGGAAAAAGGGTGTGAGAGAGTACACAATAACACACTGAAGAAGGTGAGAAGAGAGGAGCGCTCTCTCTCATTTATTAATGCAGACTGTGTGTCAAGCTCTCTGCAGTAATCCTAAACTCATACTGCAATTTGAGAGGAGTGTAATTACCAAATTACTTGATCAGCAAAACACAGGGTGCATATGCATTTTTAATTGATTGTATCATGTAAAAAGCAATGGAAATATGTTTCTATTTAAAGAATTAGTCAGCAGCTTACTTAAAATAGAGGCTGTAAAACATTTTTCAGGGCATGTGAGTTCCCAGACAAAACTCTATTGAGCCTCAAAAGAAGGAGTAAGATGATCTAATAGTTTTTATTCCCTAATGCAGCCTTTTGACAAAATTTGAAATGAGAAATCTGCATGTGTGTTCACAAAGTATTCATAATCAAACACGTTTGCGTGGACTGCCTACACACAAAGGCACGCTCTACATGTAAAAGGTTCATACATCCATGTTGACTGAGTAATGCAAGAGAATCTGTGAGGGCCTGAACCTCCATGCGAGAGGACGGAGGGCTCGGGAGCTAATTTGAGACGCAGCGGGCTTCCTGCCACTCCTCTTTCATCAGCACCTCCTAACTACGCTGTCAAAGTCGCGTTGCATGCCCTGCACATGCCTGAGAGCTTTACTAACCCTAGAAATAAGCTAGGGCAGGCACACTATGTTTCTCGGGAGAATATTGCCACTGCCTTTGGGAGTTTTTTTCAGTGTTTATGTCTATTATGTGCCGTACAGGTGTCGTTTTCTTATTACCTTAAGGGTAATAATATGTTTCCTGTTTTTAGTGTATTTAATGTTGATCTGCATTTAGTGCGACAGTCACTGCCCCTAAAAACAACACTGCTTAAATTACACCCAAACATGGTTGAGAAGCAGCACACGTCCAGTTTTAGAAAATAGCGTTTATGTTTCTAAAGAACCTTGACTTGACTTTAATCTTTGAGATGTGTTTTTGCATGAAAAGGCTTTAAACAAAATCATATGACGATCTTTCAAATTCAGATAAGCACATTAAATAGAACTTTTATCACAAATAATTTGAATTTCACCCAACCTGTACATAGGCACCACCGACTCCAGAGCTTCCAACCCCCTTTGCTTCCAGACATGTATGAGAACAATCCAGAGCTGAACTGAAACTGACATGGAAACCATTATTCTCAATTATAATAATTTGTGATTTAATCTGAACACTATGGTTGATTGGATCCCTCTACGCTTGACTATAACAGCGATGAGGTCAGAAGGATGGATACACCAAAAGTTGAACAGAAAATGCGTGGGTGGGAATCAGGGGAAAGAGAAGTGAAACACCAGAGAGAGAAAGTCAGAGATACATTGACTAAGGAGGAAGAAACAGGGGAAAGACGGCGGAGGAGCTGCATGGAGAGTGACCGGCATCTTGTTGCTGCTAATGCTAATCTGAAACATAAGCAAAGGGAGAGCTAAAATGGGAGTTACTCTAAACCTGGCTGGCTCACAGATAATTTGGTCCCAATAAAAAGTACATTTTTAACACCATCCCATAACTCTGACTTTACAGAGAGGCTCTTAAAAACGTGATCACTGATCATTTATCACCTATCACACTGTAGGTATCTCAGTGGAGGGCCCGGTCCCACTGTTACAGTACCAGTACAGTGGACTCCTGGGAGATGGGTGGTCTCGAAGCACTGCTTTGTGACTCATGAATTTAGAGGAAGCAGTTTTTGGCTGAAAAGTGGTACGGCAAATATATCATCCTCTCTGGAATAGGAGGAGGAGGCATGTTTAAAGCAGTAATCTTCTGTTTAGTGGTGGTGTTTGTGGTAGCGTGGGAGGGTCAGAGAGATATCAAGTATAGCAGAACCCTCTTTAGACAATTGTGGTCTAACAAGAGTGCAGTTTGTCTGAGACCTCTCTCTGGTCTTTTTAGATGACAGAGAGGTGTGGATGTCTCTGTGAGAGGCAGTTTAAGGCTGTGGAAACAAAGGCAGGCAGGGTGCATGGTTCTTCTCCAGTCCTTTGAAGGCCGATGTAGGTTGACAGCTGGGCGGTACCAAGTGCTTTCAGCGCAGATTGGAAAAGGCTGGAGACAGTGCAGTCAGCAGAGAGAGTGTACACTCCATAACCAACACTCTTTGTATGTCTTTTGTTCCCTCAAGGGTAGATACATATATTACATAATGACTTATTAAGTAAATGCCACTATCACCATAATAATAGCAACTGTACCATGTGTTATTAATGCACAACATCAAACTCCACTGGCTTATTTGCACCTAGAGTCTGTTCATTTTTGGAGTTGGGACATGGAAGAAAAATTGATTTAGTCCAACACTTCTTTTGGGAAATTTGGTGGTGGCGCTGGCCTGTGATAAGCAACAATATTTACTTTGCCTGGGTCACTTGGCAGCTGAGACCACTGGACCACGTCAAAGGGAAATTGCATCGTATCGGTGGCGCCTTTCTCCTGGGCGGGGGTCATGGGTCATGGTGGGAGGTGGTAGCGGAGCCACAAGCAGCAGAGCAGTAAGGAGACTGGCAGTCTGCTGAGGTCAGCCTGGGCACTGCTGAGCAGGCAGACAGAGACCAGTCTGATGGAGTCCCTTGTTCAACCTCTGACCATTAGTTTCCATCAGCTCAAGCTACTTACTTGCGCAAATAGAGAGCGAGAGATAGATGACCGGTGACAGATTCGAGTGCCGTCACCTTAGGCTTGAAAGGAGATTGGGTAATGTTATTACGAGACGGGAGGGTGGTTGGTGAATCCAGTTTCCTCTGAGTAAGAAGGCGTTCTCCTCCCGATTAGGAGGCGCCCTGTTTACAGATGCAGTGACAGTCTGATGTGTCTATTTCAATCAGTGCAGCTCCTGTGGCATTCCTCTGCTAGAGCAGACATCAGCCTGAGGCTTTCTGCTGTGCTGACGCTGCAGCCTCACACATGCTGTGGTCACAGTGGGGCACTTTCAGGCCTGGGGAGATGGCCAAAGTATCACAACAATGTATTTCTTTATGGTAAAATAATGTGCAAAGTGATGACATTAAGATTTTCCAACATGTGCTTGCAAACATATAATAAAAAATACACGATAGCAACCGCTGAGTTTACACACAGCGACCATAAAGTGAAACTTTTGTCTGTCTGGGAAAAAAAGACATTCCTTTTAACAGTGTTTAGACTTTTCCCATAAGTCACTACTACTTTATATGATATTAAATATGATTTGTGTTTGGTTTTCCAATTCAGACTGATACAAATCAGCAATTTTGAAGATGATTTAAAAGCAGTGAAATGGTAAAAATAAAATACAGCCTTTCGACGGCGAATGACTTTTTCTGTGGGGATACTGAGGTTTTTGGCTGTGCGTGGCACTTAGATGATGAGCATTTATAGGCGGTGAATGTAATATTGAGAACCCAGGGTAATGAATGGCTCCAAAAGCTGGGCGAGGTTTACAGAAATGAAATCAAAATAAGATTCTCATGCGTCATATTAAATGATGAATGATACTTTGATTTGTGTTCCTTGGACCGTGTTCACCTAAACAGCACATCTTTAAAGGGTGGAATTAAGCAACCAACCTTAGCCATATCCAAATATTTACATTGTAAGTTTGGGTTTAAAGAAATTGTGTTGGCCACAGAGGATGACTGTCTGCACTATACTCTAACTTCCTCTGACCTCCTCACTCTATTTGGGTCTCTGTTGCCTTCTTCTTCATTCCGTATCCTTTTCTCTGACATGTCCCGAGGCTCTGGTTGTCC